>NC_066585.1:279345863-279645863 GCF_024323335.1 Lathyrus oleraceus | reverse complement strand
TCATTGTGTCTTTCAGGATTTGAACTTGGGGAAGATGATTAGCAGTGCTAAGGAGAGTGGAGGACTCTACTACCTTGACATTGGACATGCATCACAACTACCTTAAAAAACAATAAGTTCCTCCTTTGAGTCTTTTTCTGTTTTGAATAATAAAGATGACAACATTATGGTATGGCATTTAAGATTAGGTCATCCTAGTTTTCGTTACTTAAAACACTTGTTTCCTAAGATATTTCACATTAAAAACTTTTCTTCATTTAAATGTGAAGCATGGGAGTTTGTAAAGCATTATCGTTCCCAGTTTTCAATACAGCCTTATAAACTATCAAAACTTTTTTCTATTATTCACAATGATGTTTGGGGCCCTAATCGTACAAGTACACTCTCTCTCAAAAAATAGTTTATCACATTTATAGATGACCATACGATATTATGTTTGGTGTAATTGTTAAAGGGGAAATCAGATGTTTGTCATGCTGTAAAGAATTTTTTTTCAATGGTGCAGAACCAATTTCAAACAAATATCCAAGTCTTTAGAAGTGATAATGGCAAAGAATAATTTAACACTATCCTGGGTGATTTTTTTCTAAAAAATGAGATTATACATCAAAGTTCATGTCCTAATACTCCTCAACAAAATGGAGTGGACGAAAGGAAAAATAGACATTTACTAGAGGTTGCTAGAGCTCTACTTTTTTCAAATAAAGTACCAAATTATTTATGGGGCGAAGCTGTTTTAACAACTGTGTATTTAATTAACAGAATACCCTCCAAAATTCTCAATTTTCAAACTCCTATTAATGTCTTCAAAGAATGTTTTCCTAGTACTCATGTTTTAACTGATTTGACTTTAAAAATCTTTGGTAGAATAACCTTTGTTCATGAACATAAAAATGTTGGGAAACTTGAGCCACGTGCTATAAAATGTGGCTTTGTTGGATACTCCCCGGCCCAAAAAGGATATAAATGTTTTGATCCAAAAAATAAGAAAATGTTTGTCACTATGGATGTTACATTCTTTGAAAATAAACCTTTTTTATGACGCTCATCTTCAGGGGGGGGGGGAGATAAACGAAGACTCGTTTCAAATTGAGGACATGAGTTTTTCAAATAACTTATCTTTCCCAGTATCACAAAATTCTAAGTTTTTTACACTTGCACCAACAGAAAATGGCCATGATTCTTTATCTGATCCTACTCTTGTCATGAGTAAGGAACTTTGTGAATCCGAGCCTACATTTTCTCTTGTAGAAAACAATGAGAATCCTGAAAACGATGATAATGATGATCTAATTGAAATGCCACAAAATAATAGTCACTTCAACAAAACAAATTTGAATTAGGAAATAGGACATGGAAAGGAAAGGTTTTTGAGGAAAAACACCATAAAGGAAAGGACTAGTCCACATCTTAACACTGCCAAGAATCTGAATCGGGGAATGATCAATTTCCTAACAAAAGAAAAGGTAAGTCTATCTCTGTTTCTGAGAGTCATATTTTATATCTTGATATAGATGATCATGTTGCCATTAGAAAACCTGTCAGGTCTTGCACTAAACATCCCATGTCCAATTTTATTTCATATTCAAATTTGTCTTCATCTTTGTCTGCCTTCACTTCAAAATTGTCTAGTGTAGAAATTCCAAAAAGTGTACAGGTTGCTCTAGAAATTCCAAGATGGAAGTTGTACTTGAGGAGATGAAAGCTCTTGAAAAGAACAAAACTTGGAGTGTTACGTCACTACCAGATGGCAAGAAGACAGTTGGATGCAAATGGGTGTTTACTGTGAAGTATAATTCAAATGGGTCAATTGAAAGGTACAAGGCTCGCTTGGTGGCTAAAGGCTTTACTCAGACCTATGGTATAGATTACTCATAGACATTTGCTCTTGTTGCAAAATTTAACATTGTCAGAATTCTTTTGTCTCTTGCTGCTAACATGGATTGGCCCTTGCATCAGTTAGATGTTGAGAATGCATTTCTTAATGGAGATCTAGAAGAAGAAGTATATATGGACATTCCTCCTGGCTTTGAAAACAAATTTGGATCAAATGCGTGCAAACTAAATAATTCTTTATATGGATTAAAGCAGTCCCCTAGAGCTTGGTTTGAAAAATTCACTCAGTCCATGAAGAAACAAGGGTACGTCTAAGCACAGGCTGACCACACCTTGTTCATAAAATTCTCCCACAATGGGAAAGTTGTTGTCCTGATTATTTATGTTGACGATATTGTCCTTACTGGAGACGACACAATGGAAATGGCAAGACTAGAAGAGAAATTGGCAGTAGACTTTGAAATCAAGGACCTGAGATTCATGAGATATTTACTAGGTATGGAGGTTGATCGGTCAAAAAATGGTATTGTGGTTTTACAACAGAAATACATTATAGACTTATTGAAAGAAACATGAATGCATGGATGTCGTCCTATAGATACCCCAATGGATCCTAATGTTAAACTTTGGGGAGAAGGTAATGTTTCTGTTGATACTATGAGATATTAGAGATTGGTTGGGAAACTGATTTATTTGTCACACATCCGACCTGATATTGCTTTCTTCGTTAGTGTAGTGAGTCAATTTATGCATTCTCCTTTCGAGGAACATCTTGAGACAGTCTATAGGATACTAAGATATTTGAAGGGAAATCCTGGAAAAGGATTATTTTTTAAGAAGACTAGTGAAAGAAATGTGTCTATCTTCACCGATTCCGACTGGGCAGGTTCAATCATAGATAGAAGATTAACCTCTGGATATTGTACCTACGTTTGGGGTAATCTTGTGACATGGAGGAGCAAGAAACAAGGAGTTGTAGCAAGGAGTAGTGCAGAGGCCGAGTTTAGAGCTATGTCTCAGAGTATTTGTGAAGGATTATGGATCCTTAGAGTCCTAGAAGAACTTAGGATCAAAATTGAGCTTCCATTAAAATTGTACTCTGACAGTAAAGTTGCTATTAGCATATCTCATAATCCAGTTCAACATGACATAACCAAGCATATCGAGATTGATTGACACTTCATAAAGGAGAAGTTAGATGCGGGAATCATATGTCTACCCTTCGTGACTTCAAGTCAACAAACTGCGGATATCCTGACCAAAAGTTTGGAAAGACCTACTTTTAAGTATTTGATAGACAAGTTGAGCATGATAGATATCTATGCACCAACTTGAGGGGGGGTGTTGGAAAATATATTATTTCCGGTTTTATTATTGCCTTTAATACTACCTTTATTTTTCTTTATTTTTCTTTATTCTCCATTAAGGCGAAAATCAATTGTAATAATTGTATCTTCACTATATAAACCATCTTAAGGCTGACGAATAAGATATAACAGCTTTTACCTATGTTTTCCAATAGTTACTTTGCCTTCCAAATGGAACAATTTGGACTTGGAAGGAATTGGAGGACAAATTCCTAGAAAGATTCTTCACTACTACTCAGTTTACCGAGCGCTGAGCAGAAATTGTGAATTTTGAGCAGTAGGAAACTGAGTCACTTTATGACTCACGGGAAACATTCAAACTTTTATTACGCAGATGCCCGAATCACAATATGAATAATATGGGGCAGATGCAAAATTTCATTAAAGGTATCAAAAGTCAAACTCGTATGTTGTTGGATGATTTCGCGGGAGGCACTATCCGCTCAATGACTGAACCATGCATGAAAGACCTTATTAAGAAGATGTGTATGAATGAGTATCGTTCAAAAAGCGAAAGGTCTGTCAAGATTGAAACCGTGGGAACGCCTAAAGGAATGTTAATTGTTGATCCCCATACTGCTATTTTAGCTCATATTGAATTGTTAAATAAAAAGATATTCGAAAGTAGCTTAGGTAAAGCTAATGTGAGCTAGGTACAAACACTTAAGTGTTATTTTTGTGGAGGAGAATATGCGAATGGAAGGTGCTCGTTGGAAGGGTCAAGTGAAGAAGTCCAATTTGATAATTTTCAGAAGAACAACCCGTATTCCAACACCTAAATTCGGGTTGGAAAGATCACCCAAATTTTTGTTGGAGCAATAATCAAAATGAAAATGTCAACCAAGGTATGCAACAAGGCCAACAAGCTATAGTTCAAAGGAAACCTTCATAGTTGGAAGAAACCTTGCATAATTTCATTAAAGTCACTCAAAGTAGCTTTGATCAGATAAATAAGAACCATGAAATTATGAGTAGAAATCATGATGTGTCAATCAAGAATCTAGAGACACAAATTGGCCAGTTATCCAGACAAATAGCTTATTTGCCAAGCTCAAGTGAAGGATTCACAGGTAACACTATAGATAATCCTAAGAATAAATCATGCAAGGTTGTGGACATAGGTTTCGGGGGTGATTATTGAAAAGTGTGAAGCTGAAACAGTTAAAGGTAATGTGATTGAGAAAAAATAATGAGGAATTGAAAAAGAGGAGAGTGGAAATCAAGGTAACCAAGAGGAAATAGGAGTCACCATTGATCAACTTATTGTTAAAAACTCTCATTGGAGAAGAATAAAGAAGCAGATCCTGACTGAACCAAACCCTTCTTTACCGGATTACATAAAACCACCGTACCCGATACTTAAAAAGATATTGGTTCAAGATGATGAGGCAGGGATGTTTGCAAAGTTCAAGGAAATGCTAGTTGCACTTCAGGTAAGTATTTAATTCCATGAAATTTTAGAACTAATTCCTAAGTTTGCTAAATTTATGAAGGAATTGCTAAAGAGGATGAAAGGGAAAATTGTCAAGGAACATGTAAACATGACCGAAAAGGATGATATGGTAATACCTCAATCCTTTCCACTAAATTCAAAAGACCCAAGTAAATTTAATATTTCTTATAATATCGGTGGAGTGAAGATTCGGCATGCTCTATGTGATATTGGATCTAGCATAAATTTCATGCCACTAAAAAAGGTTAAAGAATTGAAAGTGGGTGAGATCACATCGAGTAACATGATTCTCACTCTAGCTGACTCATCTGTTACTCAATCGCTTGGTATTTTATGTGACGTGTTAGTACATGTCGACAAATTAGTGTTTACTACATATTTTGTAGTGCTTGATACAAAACGAGATTCAGGAGGATCCGTTATTCTCAGACGGCCATTCTTGGCAACTGGGAAAGCAAAGATAAATGTCGAAACTAGTGAACTTATTTTGAAGTTCAATAATGAAAAAGTGGTTTTCAAGGTGTATGACTGGACACCGTATGTAGAGAACTTGGATATTTGCTACCATCTAGAGGAAAAAGGTAGTAAAGTAGACAAAGGAAAAAGAAGAAGTGAAGTGACCGGTGTGAGGGTATCCCTTGCGCCTAACGTGCCTTAGGCACGAACTGTCAAGCTAATGACGGAAAAGAAGTGCTTGATGGGAGGCAACCAATCAGTAAGAATTTATTTTTATATTGTAGTGCATTTTAATATTTAGTAACATTGCCCAATTATGTGTTATGTTATTGGAAGATAAAATAGGTAAGAGAAGAAGAAAAAAAGAAAAAGCAACGGGGAAGAAAAAAGAAAAGAAAAAGCTACAGACCCTGATATAATCATGTAGGCTATCACGCGCGTGATGGGACTCCATCTAGCGCACAATATAGGCATCACAAGCATGATAGAGACGTTGGGGAGATTCTTAAATATAATGGCATCACGCGCGTGATGAGGATATGACGTGCGCGATATGAACGTTGGAGAGAGATGTTGGAGGTAACTGTTGTTATCGTGCATGCAATGGAGGTATATTGTGCACGATGAGCAACGACTACTTGGCCTATAAATAGGGATTTTCAAATAACTATTTCTCACAATCCTCTTATACTCATTTCCTTTCTATTCTTTCCTCTGAGCTAAAGTTATGTGAAATTTTCTTCTTTTCTCTGTGTGGTATTGTTTTCTTTGTTGTTGTAGGTATCATGACTTCCAAAAGAGGATGCATGTCAAGAGGCTCATCATCAAGGGCTACCCCAAAGCCTAGCGCTCCAACCTTCCCAAACCTCAAATTTCTATCTGAGGCACATGCTGAAAAATTTCTCAAGCTAGTGGATTACCATATTGTGAAGGAAATGGCATTCAACTTGAATGATTTGTAAGGTTTTGGAGAAATAGGGGATCTTTTGCAACAAAGAAAATGGGTAAGTTTTAATAATTTGATTCATAAAACAAATAAGAGTATCGGTCTAGAATTTTATGCGAATGCGGCATTTGGAGATGCAAACTCATATACCTCCTATGTGCGAGGCAAGTATATTGACTATTCTCCTTCTACTATAAACTTTCTTTTTAATTTGCAATCTCCTCCGGTGTGTCCTATGATGAACTATAGGCAAGAGAACAATGTCATAAATGACGAAATGTCCTAGGTAATGTTAGATACTTTTGTAGGCCATAGGCGGCATGGGTGATAGAGCGTGGTTTAGCACTACGTCTCAAAACCGTCAAATTCCGCCAAATCTTGATGATGTGGGCCTCATTTTTTGTTCAAACTTTAGAGGCTACATCTAATCAATCATAATTCATTGTAAAGCGATGTTTAAGTTTGTTAGCTCTTTTGAATGGGGGACCTATTAATTTGGGGTTGTTAATTGCTGATAATATCAAATATATGGCTAACGTTGCACAAAAGGCTTATGGGCATGTTTGTGTTATGAATAAATTATGTAGGATAGCAGTTGTGCCAGTTTACCACTATGATAAGAAGATCAGTCTGAAAGCACCGCTCAATGCTTGGACATTAAGAGGTTGTAAAATATGCATCAAGGAGAAGTTGCTCAGAATGATCAACAAGATAATCAACAAGAAATGATGAAGGATTCAACCAACCACAAGTGCAACAATAACCCCAGAAAATGTAAGGTCAACAACCAACATAATTTCATATAAGAATGGAAGCTCACGCAATGGGGGTTACAAGGTGAATAACGGAAGTTTCACCCACTTTGTATGTTGAACCTTCAAGATTTGCCCCTGTGTTCAGAGACTTATATAATCAGCAAGAAGACCATATGTCGGCTCAAAGCTTAAGATCCTGGTTTGCATCAGCTAAAGAAATGAAGAATTACTTCACAAACCAATATCAAGAGCAAGCAAGAATGAGAGACCAAATACGTGCAAAATGGAAGAGGCAGAATAATGACTTCAACAACACAATGAATAATATGCATGATCTTTTCCGCAACAATAACATGTGAAAGGACATGTAGTTTGTTTTTAAATTTTACAAGATTTTATTTTTATTTTCAAATGTAACCTAGAAAAGAGCAATAGCTATCATAAGTGCTCTTTCTTTTACATTGTATTATCAAGTTCATTTCTTTAATAAACGAGTTTGTAGCTGTTTGTTTTTTCAGATTTCCAAGTTTAGCACTTTAGCACTAACAGATGATCCAATAGAAACTTGATCATCACAATAGCAACTAGAAACTTGAAGGCGAAGGATGAGAAAAGAATCCACGGATTTATACTCAACCTACAAATACCTCATCTAGTAAGGTTTGAGCCAAATAATTTCCATTGTTCACTTTTCTTTCTTTATGAGTGTATTCATCCATTATTATTTTATCTAGTTTGATCTATTTTCAATTAAGTTCATATGGTTTGACTCACACATACTGAGGAAATTTTTTGTTTATAACTTTGAGCCTTTTTTAACCACCATGTAGTAATAGGTATATCCATTGCTAACCACTTTTAGATTTAGCCTTTATTTTGGTAACATAGCCTAAATATCATAGCCATATGACTTGAAAGATCTTTGTTTTCCACCTTCTCTTTGGATTTAGGTATAAGTATAGTTCCTAAAGTGTATGAAAAAGATAAAGTTTGGGGTTTCTCTTGGAAGTGAGCAAATTTTTAGGGAATTTGAAGCCATTGAAGGCCATTACTTCAAGGGAATTCATATGTTATTTTCATCCACCAATTATAGTATTGTGATCTGAATTATGAGTTGCTAAGATCCTCTAGCTTAGGTTGTGTTATGATTAATCTATTTCAATATTGTTGGGTAATATGTTAATTTAACTTTGTATTGGCCTTTTGATCTATAATGTCATTCAATTGGTTATTGTTCTTAATGCTTTTTATGTGAGATACTCTTTTAAATTGATTTTGGGCACATAAGGAATACTGACCCTTAGCCTATGTGTTGGACCAAGGGAAATTATTGTAGTTACACATGTTGAATAGGAATAGGAGACCCCGAGTAGTGGAATAGGGAATTAACATCTTGTGCATCACCTAACCCTGCCTACGCTGGCGGACTAGGGATATAAATCTTTGAGTAGTGGTTAGTGAGTTATTTCGTAAGGGATCGCCTATAACAGTTTTGTTGATTTTCTATGAGGTTATAGTGATAAGATCATTCATACAAGGCATACAACATCAACAAAAGAGAAATATGGGATTCTAAAACACAACCTACATGCACACACATGCACATTCATACAAGGCACACACACGCACACGCATACATGCACACGCATACGCATACGCAAACACACACACACACACACACACACACACACACACACACACACACACACACACACATACTCACACTCTCATATACATGCATAAATGTGTGTGTGTGTGTGTGTGTGTGTATGTGTGTGTGTGTGTGTATGTGTGTGTATATATATATATATATATATATATATATATATATATATATATATATATATATATATATATATATACACACACACACACATACATTTATGCATCTTTTTTAAAACGATGAAATCTAATATATATATATATATATATATATATATATATATATATATATATATATATATATATATATATATATATATATATATATATATATATATATATACACACGTACATTTATGCATCTTTTTTAAAACGATGAAATCAAATAATATACAAAGCAATCTTCATCATCTTCAAACTTTCTTTATACATACACATAACAATTACACATAATAATTTTTGTTAGGTGTCATCTAGATTCAAGTTTGATAAGGTCAAATTTAGGATTTTTAAAATCAATTGGGTTGAGATTACTTTGGGGGTTTCATTGATAAAACCAGTTGGTCTCTCCAATATCAATTGTGATTTAGGGGTTTTGGACACAAGATTTTGCAATTAGGATTCAGCCGAGCGGAAGCTTGGAAGAAAGGGGTTTCTGTCAAAGAAGTAGTGCAACCAGAGAATCAAATTAAAAATCTTAAGACACTAGATTTTGCTTAAGATCGAGGGAAGATGAGAAGATAGAATCAATATCAAGTTTGCGATTTGGGGGTTTGAATTTCTATTTCTCTCTTGTATTCAACCTTTTGCAAAGATTATTGAATATCTCAATTCCTTTGGAATTTGGGGCAGACGTACCCATAGTGAGGACAATTGGGGAGCTGCCTAAAAAAATTCTTATGTTCTCTCTCTCTCTCTCTCTCTCTCTCTCTCTCTCTCTCTCTCTCTCTCTTTATTTTTCATAATTTGTTCATGTACTAAAGTGGGAAAATTTTCTGAATTAAAGAAGAAACTTTTCCACACTTTCTTTACAATTTGTGAACCATTTATTGTGCAAATTTCACATATTGATAGTTCATTTGGTGTTGAAATATTTGAAACTGTTTTTGTTAAGATAATTGCAATCTATAAACTAGCAATTGGATTGTTCACATCAACAACACAAAGGAAAAATCAGTTTGGTGTTTATTGCAAACCAAGTGTTTGACAAATTGTCATAGTCAATTTTTGTTTCTTAATTTTATTAGAAGTTGATTATCGAAGTGAAAAAAATTTCAAATGTAATTTTGAAAAAGTTATTGATTTGTTTTCTCATCATTGTGGTACGTTAATTTCATTTCGTTACGGCTTAATACACATATATCATTATTCCTATAACGGTTTGTGATAGATGACTGTTGATCCGGAACCTCTTTCGCTTGCCATAGAAAATATTTTAAAAATATATTTTTAATAAAAGAAAATTTATTATCGATTTATTCAACCGCCTCTAGATCGTTGCCCTTGTCTAACACATTCTCTACACAAGGATCACAAACAACAGAGAAATAATCAACAATAGAAACATCTTTATTAGTGTTACCTTCCTTTTGGTCGTTGTTGTAGTTCTTCTTCTTGTTTTCCCTTTTCAACTTCCAGCAATACCTTTTTATGTGTCCCTTTTCCCTGCAATGATCACACTCAATATTAGTGAATCTATTAGAGTCTCCTTGTAATTCACCACGTGATGTCCTACGATTACTTGAACATTTACTTTGATGTCTCCACCTCGATTTGGTAACCACAACCTTGGAATGTGAAGAATAACATTGCGACTTACGCATCAACTCCTCATTCAACACACTACTTTTAGCCAAGTCCATCGAGATGATACCATTTAGAGTGGAGTTAGACAAGGATGTCGTAAAAGTCTCCCGAGAATTAGGAAAAGTACCAAGAAGCCACAAACCTTGAATTTCATCAACAAAAGTAACATTCATCGTCGACAATTGATTTAGAATACCTTGGAAATTGTTCAATTGATCATTCATTGGTGAACCATCACTATACCTCAATGACATCAACTGCTTGAACAAGAACAACTTATTGTTCCCTGTCTTTCTTGCATACAACTCCTCAAGTTTGGTCCAAAGAGAACGAGCATGAGTCACCGAGCTCGAATGATTCAAAACATTATCATCCATCCATTGACGAATGTAACCACAAACTTATCTATGCAACAAAGCTCGTTATTCAACACTCTTTCCATCGGGTTTTTCACTATAGCAGAACTTCGTCTTCTCTTTCCAAACATTATAGTTGAGTCCATTCAAACTCACCATCCTAGGTGTGTCCGTCTCCATCGTTACACAAATTAAACCACGACTCTAGATACCACTTGTTGGGAGAAAATCCATAATGCAACTGAATAATCCAACAACACAATATCTCTCAAATATCAAATGCAATTTAGAGACAATCAACAAAACAGACCAAACAATACAACACAATTTTAGAGTAGAAAAACCTTTGTTAACTAGGAGTAAGAAATCACGGGACTCGTAGGCCACTTAAATCTCCATTATAATCAAATAATGAGTACAATCAAGGTTCTCTCTAACACTAGTTAGAGGCATACATCAACATATTCAAGAGTTACAATCAATCTCGAAATACAACAAGAATCAAGATATACAATCAATCAAAACAACCACAAAAACTATATCTCATAAAATCACTCGGCAGATAGGTCTAGAAAATTCAAAATCCAATCTCCACTGTTCATTATGTACCTCTATGAGTGATGAGCACCGTCACAAAAAATTAAGACGATCGATGGTTGGATTGTGAGAAAACTTCAATCTTATGGAACTGATCTATGTTGAGTTGAGATCGCAAGAGTGGTATTTCCTTTCTAACTTTTTCTTCTTTTTATCTCTAACACATTTAATAAATGATCTAATTCTCTTTGTTAGATTATAACAAAGTACACACATGAGTTACTAACCCATATTCATTTGAATCAGAACAAATATACGAGAGAACTCAAAACTTCTATTATCAAATAATCAAATTTCCTAATATATTAGCACCTAATGCACTATTTAACTTTGACATTAAAATATATTTTCCATGTATTTTCTGCTTTCAAAGTTACAAGTATGATGGTAGATTTTAATCATATACCACGATGGTCAAACAAAACTCATATCACTTGATGAGATAACCCATCACTTGAATTCATTGAGACCCATAAAAATATATTGAAAAGAATTTGGTGGCACTGTTCATCTAATAAACACTACAAATCCCAAAATATTCGAAATCTCTCCCATACTTCTATTTGTCGCTCATCCTAACTTAATTAATGATTCTGATTTTTTCATATTTTTATTATATTATATCATATCGCACAAGAATTTCCTACCTTTGAGTTTGGCATAGCTTTGTTTTTTACAGATAGTTATTACGGTATTTTTTTTTTGGTAGTGGGCAGTCTTTATTCTCCATGAATAATATTAGTTATATTTTGATAAAATCCAAGATGCAGTTTGCATTTTCTAATAAAAAAGTAGTGAAGGTTGCATTGATAAGATATGGCAGGATCTAGTTCTATTTTCTGTGCCAATCACGTACATTGCATCAAGCGGAGTTTTCATTCGATCGTTTTCTAACTAAGATTCTCCTATCACCTATAAAAATTGTTAAATCATTTAAGTAAATTTTGAAGTTAAAATTAAGGTTAATTGAGTGATTTTATTTATTAATAATTATTATTTTTATAAAAAAATCTTATTTAGTATTTATTTATTAACTATTATTATTAATATTATCATTCAAAAAATTTCCACTTTTGATAACTAACCACTAACTAGCCCCGTTTTAACTTTTTTAAAAATATTATTATCTTTGATTGACTTTTTTTTATTATTAGCCACTTCTTTTCATTTTTAATTATAATTATTTTTAATTAATTTTTATAAACCATTATTTACTTTTAAAAACCTAATTTACTTTTTATGCAACCACTAATTAGCTACTTTTTATTAATAGTACCTTTATTTTGTTTAGTCACTTTGCATTTTTATTCTTATATATAAAAATTGTTAGTTGGTGCAAAAATGAAAGAATAGTTTTAGAATTATATATATATATATATATATATATATATATATATATATATATATATATATATATATATATATATATATATAATTGTTAATTAATAATTAAATATAAATAATATATTATTTTACTAACTATTTATTTATTTACTAAACATATTTTAATTTTTACCCCACTTAATCTTTATCTCATACCACTTACTAGCATCATTCCTCTTCCTTCTCTCTCAATTCATTTCTCTCTTTTTTCTAATTCTTATTCCATTTTCTTATTACTCTCTCTTTCAATTTATATCTCTCTTTTTTCTAATACTTGTTTTATTTTTAATTATTATTATTATTTTTATTTTTTATTATTAATATTATTTTTAATTTAATTTTAATCATCATTATTTATTTTTAAAAATTCTAATTTACGTTTTATGCAACCACTAATTAGCCAATTTTTTTAATAGTCTCATTATTTTGTTTAGTCACTTTACATTTATAACTATTATTATTTTTTATTTATTTTAAATCATCATTATTTATTTTTAAGTCATTGAAGTAAATTTTGACATCAAAACTAAGATTAATTGAATAATTTTATTTATCAATATATAATAATTATTCTTCACCAAAATTTTCTTATTTACTATTTAATTTATTATTATTATTATTATTATTATTATTATTCAAAATTTCTCCACTAACTTTTAATAACTAAACACTGATTAGCCCCTTTTTCAATTTTCTTAAATATTATTATCTTTAATTTTGACTTTTAAACAATCAAATAATCACAAACTAGCCATTTTTTTTCATTTTTAATTACAATTATTTTTTATTGATTTTTATTCGTCATTATTTATTTTTAAAAACCTATTTTTTTATGCAACCACTAATTAGCCACTTTTTTAATAGCATCTTTATTTTGTTTAGTCACTTTACATTTTTAATTATTTTTAATTGAACTTTAATCATCATTATTTATTTTTAAAAGTTCTAATCTATGTTATATGCAACCACTAATTATCTATTTTATTAATAGTTTCATTATTTTGTTTGATCACTTTACATTTTTAATTATTACTATTTTTAGTTATTTATTTTTAAAATTTATAATTTACGTTTTATGTTATAAATTGTTATGGATGTGTTTGTTTGATAGATTAAATTTACAATTCTGGAAATGTCATTCCTAATATTCATTTTTATTTTTAATTATTATTATTTTAACACTCTTTTAATTTATAATTTTTAGGTATCATTATTTATATATTTAAAAAGACTTTTTTTGAATTCTAAAAATAGAACTTTCTTTTGAATGTACATTAACATTGATTATTTCTTTTTATAAAATACTAATAACTAATACTCTCTTATCCTACTTATGAAAAAAAATTATTTTTTAAATTCGATGAATAAGTAATATATTTAGATAAAATACTTATAAATAATTTTTTTAAAATATAATATATGGAAGTTATTATTTGTGATGAACCTCAAATGGTCCAAGTCTAAAACTAATTAGGGTTTAGGATTTGTTACTTGGTTTGTTATTTTACTTAATAGTCAAGTCACTTAGGTGTATATAAATAAATACTTTGCGATTCAATTTTATTATTCAACTCTATAATACAATCCTTATTTCCCTATTTTCTCTTTCTTTCCTCACTAAAAGTGCCTCAAGCAAATTGGTATTTAGAACTCCGGTTAGATTCTTGATCGTGTTTTCAAGAATCACACATCAGAGATTGTGTTTCCGGGATCGTGGGTTGTTGTTGATCAATCGTTGCAAAGATGAATGGTAACGGAAATTTACCAAACTCCCTTCCAACTCTTGACGGCAAGAATTGGCTTCGATGGAGAAAACACATGCAATCTCTATTTGGATTTCATGAAACCCTAGAAGTGGTTATTAATGGTGTTCATGTGGTTGGTGAAGATGCAACTGACGCACAGAGAACCGCTCACAAGGATGCCAAGAAGAAGGATTATTACAAGGCGGCATTTTACATCCAATCGGCGGTTGATGCAGCTAATTTCAACAGAATCGCTCATGCTGAATCGGTGAGGAGGCATGGGATATTCTTGTCAAGTAATATGAAGGAGGGGAGAAAGTCAAGGTTGTCAAGTTGTAAACTTTGCGACAACAATATGAATTTTTGTTGATGGGAGAAGTCAGAAATATTGCAGGTTATGTGTCGAAGGTGCAGAAACTTTTACATATCAGTAAGGGTTGTGATGAAACCTTAACTGATAAGATGGTAGTTGAGAAGGTAATGCGTACGTTGACCTATCAATTTGATCATGTTATCGTAGCTATTCAAGAATCCAATAATCTTGAAACTCTAAAACTGGAAGATTTGGTTGGTTCGTTGGAGGCGCATGAGATTAAGATTGTCGAAAGGAAAGGAGTCCAAGACTCGATACAAGCACTACAAGCTCATTCATGGAAGAAGAATGGTGGTTCCAACAAGTTCAAAGGAAAAATTGATAAGACTCAGGGCAAGAAGTCTTGGTCGAATCCTCACAAGAATAAGGTCGATGATAGAGCTTCTGAATCCTCGAAAAGAGGAGAAGGAAATTCCTATCAGAAAGACAAAGAAGAGAAAAAAGGTGTGCAGTACTATAACTGTGAAAAGTGAGGTCACTTGGCCAAGCATTATTGGTACAGGAAATACAAAGGATCGACAAAAGGAAAGGATGAAGGAGCGAACCTTGCACGTCAAGATTTAGATGATTATGATAATATGGTGGTTATGGCTGCAGTTGCAGATGAACATGTCAAATTCGAGATACGGTTCCTCCACTCAGGTTGCTCGAATCACATGACTGGTCCAAAAGTATAGTTAGTAGATTTCGACGAGTCCAAGAAGATTAAGGTCAAACTTGATGATAATAACGCGTTGCAAGTTGAAGATACTTGCAACATAGTTATTCAAAGGAGTAATGGAGTGAAAGCCTTGATCAAAGATGTTCTTTATGTCTCTGGAATGAAGTGCACTCTGCTAAGTGTTGGACAACTGGTCAAAAATGGGTTCTCAGTTGTTATGAAAGATGCAGCCTTAGAAAATTTTGACATCCAGAATAACTTGGTCTTGAAATCTCCTTTGTCTAAGAATAGAATATTTAAGACCATGATCAGTTCGATTGAGGTACAATATTTGAAAATAGTTGTCGACCACAAAAATAGTTGGTTGTGGAATATGAGGTTTGGCCACCTGAATTTTAGGTCGCTCAATCAACTGATCACTCAAGATATGGTAACCGGTATACCAAGTCTTGAGATGTATGATAAACTCTGTGAAGGTTGTCTAGTCGGAAAGCAGTCAAGGAAGTCTTTCGTTTCGACTATGCCAATGAGATCCTCCTGTATAGTCGAAGTTCTACATTCAGACGTATGTGGTCCTTTTTTAGGAACATACCATTGGTGGAAACAAGTATTATGTTTCGTTTGTCGATGAGTTTAGTCGAAAGTTGTGGATCTATGTGATCAAGAGAAAGGAAAAAGTATTTGAAATCTTTAAGAGATTCAAGATGCTTGTCAAAAATCAGAGGGAAAAGAAGATCAAGGTGTTGCAAACAGATGTAGGTGGCAAATACACATCCAATATATTCGAAGCATTCTGTGCAGAACATGGAGTTGGTCATGAGATAATTACTCCTTATACTCCTCATCATAATGGAATAGCAGAAAGAAGAAACAAAACTATATTGGACATGGTGAGATGCATGCTAAAGCAGAAGAATTTTCCAAAATCCTTATGGGGTGAAGCTGTTTAGACTGCTGTTTATATACTGAATAAGTGTGGAGTGGAAAACGATCATCGGTGAATCATCTGAAGGTATTTGGCTCTATGTGTTACAAGCATGTTCTTAATGCAAGAAGAAGGAAGCTTTATGACATGAGTGAACCTATGATTCTAGTAGGATATCATAAGACTGAAGCATACAGGTTGTTCAATCCAATTAATAAAAAGATTATGATTAGTCGAGATATTGTGATTGATGAAAATTCTTCCTAGGATTGAAATTCTAGTAATGCAATTGACAAGTCATTGATGAACTATGATTTCGACGAAGCAAGTAATTATGTCGAAGTCGAAGATATTATCAATATTCCAGTTGAAGTCGAAGTTGTTGCTGACATACCTGACACAGTCGAAGTCAGAGAGGTTATGGCTAGAAGAAGTCAGAGACCTCAAAGAACTAAAGCTCCTTCAGCAAGATTTCAAGACTATGAAGTGGTTTGTGATGATGAAGTCACAATAGATGAAGAACTAGTTCATTTTTCTTTACTTGCAGATGTTGAACCAATATACTATAGCGAGGCTTTAAAAGATATGACGTGGAAGTCTGCTATGGTCTAAGAGTTACAAGCAATTGAAAAAAACAACACAAGGGAGTTGACCGAATTGCCAGCATATACAAAAGTTATCAAAGTGAAGTGGGTGTTCAAGTTGAAGCACAATGTTGATTGGTCGATAGCAAGACATAAGGCGAGATTAGTAGCTCGGGGATTTCTTCAGTGAATAGGACTCGACTACTCTGAAGTCTTTGCACTTGTTGCAGTATTGGAAATTGTTCGACTAGTGGTAGCCTTGGCATATAAGTTAGGTTGGTCGACATTTCACTTATATGTGAAATCAGAATTTTTGAATGGATCTTTAGATGAAGAGGTATATGTCACACAACCTCCTAAGTATACTAGTTGCACAAAGCGCTCTATGGTCTCAAGAATGCATCTAGACCATGGAACAAGAAGATCGACTCATACTTGGTTGAATTGGGATCGTCAAATGTAAATATGAGTATTCTGTCTTTATCTAGGTTGTGGCACAAGATATAACAATCATTTGCTTAAATATCGATGACTTTCTAGTAACTAGAAATAGCTTGAAGAACTTTTAAAAGTTCAATGAGCTGATGAAGAAGGAACTTGAAATGTCGGATTTGGGAAAGATGTCATACCTCTTAGGCATTGAATTTTAAATGTAGAAGGTATGGTTCTTCATCAAAGAAATTATGTCAAGGAAATTATGGTAATACAAGAATTATTCCATTAATCTAGGGTATCAATATACTTTTAGTTTTAAATTAATAATTTTGGGCAATGTTAATTTAACATTTTTTATATTCACCAAAAACAATTGAATATTTGGATTTTGTTCCGTTTTTCCTTTCGGATGTTCTTTCTCGCAACTATTATAACAATAGTTGAAGTACTTTTTATCCATATTCTTTACAAAAGTTTTTACACCAATCATTCAAATAAATTGTATAACAAACTATCATTTAAAAATTTGATTAATTTATCATGATGAATACCTTATTTTGCTAGTGTTTAAAATATCTGATCTATTATTCATGCAATGAAATTTGATTAAATAACAATGTACAAAAATTTGCACTACTTATATATTGTTTTACTCTTATAGAATACTAGTGTCTAGACAGGCACTCTGTGTCCTGTCCTCTTTTTTATTGAACACACGTAAAAATATATACAATATTATTTTATTTGATATTAATTTTAAATAGAAGTTACATAGAAAATTAGAATATATAATATTTTGAGTATAAAATGACTTATGGAGGATTCTAACTTTTACTTTTACTTTTCTTTGACAAAACGGCTTATCGATGGTTATTATAACCTATAATTTGTGTCAAATTATCATAATCTAAAAGGTCCAAATTTTCTTTCGCCAGAGTAGAATTTTGTCTCTCCAAACTTTGAATCAGCAAACCTATGTGATTTTGTTTAAGCATTTTATTATATGTATCTTTCCATGAACATTAAAACTAAACATTACTTTTTCCCTAGTATATAATCTAATTCTAATTACGGCTTTTACCAAGAGATTATGAAATTACGATTATATGAGAGGTTAAATTATCTTCTTAGTTCTTATAGATAGATAGAAGTTTCAAAAGAAAAATATAAGGAATTTTTTTTATTAAGTGCAATCTCACTAAATAAAATATTTTATTACTACCATTATATCAAATAATATATTTTTATAACAACGGTTTTCATCGGATATCATCCAAAAGTGAAACATATTAAATTAGCGTCATTTTTTATGATTAAAAATAAGATAAGACTTCTCTTCAATTGGACCTCTCAATCAAAAGGAAAAGTGACACCGATCATATATGTATTTTTGCATTTTAAAAATGGTGTGTTGCTTTAAGAAACACTTGAGAGACCCATGTTCTTCACACCAATCTATGTGGCTGTTGTAACAGCAGAGACGTTAGAACTGGTAGAACAAGCAACCATAAGATTGGTGGAATAAATGTGGAATAATTTTGAATGTAGAGAGAGAGTAGAAAAAACAAAAACTCAGGCTTGTAATCGGTTATGCCAAAACAGATAACCAGTTACACCTGACACTAAAAATAAAATAAATTAATTGAGCTTCAGTGGTAACCGGTTACTACACTTCTGGTAACCGATTACACCTTCGAAAAATTCAATTCTCTACTACTGGAATGCATGTCAGCTCCAATTGTAACCAGTTATCAACCAGTGGTAACCTGTTACAACACTTGAATTACCACATAAACTTCAACAAACTACTTTAATTCAAGTGTTACAAGTCTACCATGCCCATGCTCATCTTCAACCTCTTGAATACATCATTTGTGACCCCTTTTGTCAGCAAATCAACAACTTTGCTCAATGGCTCTCTATGTTCCACGCCGAACAACTCAAAAACGATTATGTGATATTTTGATCGAACTCTAACCTCGACAAGGTTAGCTTCATGGTTCGACAACAGTCAACGATGTACATGTCGTAGTTGAAGTCTGATCTGGCATGTGTTAGCTTGTTGTTTAAGTTAGCATGTCTAATTGGGTCAGTCTAATAGGTCAATCGTCTAGTATGTTAGTTGAAAGCTATTGTTTAGTTTTCTTATAAATAGCATATTGGTTCTCACTTATCACTTCTCCATCAATCCTGATATCCTAATTAGAGGGAGAAAGTGACGTGGTTGAGATTAAATTATAAACATTGTTCCTTAATGTGTAATTGAATCAAGAATCTAGTTTTTAACCACTTTAAATTGTCTTTCTCTTCTCTTATCTATTTTCCTTTATTTTGGAGTTTTCTCATTAATCAAGAAACCGATCATACTCTGTTTTTTGAACATCGATTTCACAATAGGTTCTAACCGTTTCTCCTATATAAGTGTGACTCAGAGTCACACACATATATGATTCAATTCATTCTTACATAATTTCATCCCAGTCTATACAGAATTAAACGTCATAATGTTAATCTTTTTACAAGTCACTTAAAACGGCCACCATCATATCAAAAACATGTTCATGGTCGTCGTTTTCCATATTCACCGGTCATTTTCTATTTCAATACGGAATAGGGTGAACTTTCTCACCAAAAAATCATTTTAAATTTGAAATTATGGTATCAGATATGAGATGTCGAAGGTAATGTCACGACACTAATATATGAGTAATGCAAACAGGATAAAGATAGAGAATAGTAATGCAAGAGACACAAGCAATTGTTAACCCAGTTCGGTCCAACTCACCTACATCTGGGGGCTACCAAGCCAGGAAGGAAATTCACTATAATAGAATTAGTTCAAAGACTTTCCGTACACTTCAACAAGTTACAGTCTTTCTCACCTAATCTCTACCCGTGCAATTTCTACCTAAGCACTCTTAGATATGAGAACCCACTCACTTCCCTACAATCACACCTGTGATTTTAAACAACAATCCCTTGAGAAAAGAAAACACTTTTCAATAACACACTCTTGATTTTACTTCACGATTTCAATCAAGAAGACACACTCTTGGTCTTGCTTAACAACTTTGATCAAGAAGACACACACTTGATCTTGCTTAATAGCTTTGATCAAGTAGACACACACTCTTGCTTAACAGCTTTAGAGTGACAAATTACAACCATAAATCAGACCAATTCAATCATCAAAGGATGACTTGAATGGCTTACAAGTCTCACGACTAAACAAGACACAAACCCTAGCTCTTTCTCAATATTTCGCTCAGTATTGGTTGTGTATAAAAATCAGGTTTTCCATGTCCTATTTATAGAAGCATTCAGCTGGGCTTAGACATCTTGAAAACCCTAAATCTATTTTCCAATCAAATCTTCTCATGACAGCTGGTTAGATCTCCTTGGAAAATAAGTAAATCAGGTTGTAATCAATGATTGAATGCGTCTGCAAATCAGATCTTCAATCATACATAGATTGCCATTAATTATGCAATCACAAAACACCAGACATTCACACTGAATGTTCTGTGTACAAGATGTCATGACATCGGGTCTGACATCCTGGAGTAATTCCTGCATAATTCCATAATTCCTTTTATAACTTCCAGCAGGTACATACATATCAGATGCCATGACATTGTGTATGACATCTTGAAATAATCCTGCATGATTATGTTCCTTAAACTCCAACAGGTACATATCATCAGATGCCATGTCATTATGACATTCTGAAACAATCCTACATGATCATGTTCTTGAACTCTAGCAGGTACACAGGATATCTCATGTTAAGACATCACACATAACATCTTGTGAACACTCTTTTTTTTACCAAAATTGCTGCCAACACTTAGAACCAACAAACTCCCCCTTTGGCAAATTTTGGCTAAAACATATATCTGTCCTTTTTGTTCACAAGAAAACTATCAGTAGTTAAACAACAGTTTAAACAGCAGCAGAAACAAACACAATTACTAGCTAAGCTACTAGTAATACACACATGCACAAGGGTACTTCTCCTCCCCCTAAATCTGTGCAACATAAACAGAATTACTAGTTATGGATGCAACTAGTAAGACACACAAACGCACAAGGGTTCTTCTTCTCCCCCTAAATCTGTGTAATACAAACATCTCCTTTAATAATAACAGTACCTGTAATCATAGCACCTATAACAATCAGAATATCATTCTGACATCTGCTTCAACATGTTAACATTCAGAATTTCCTTCTGACATCTCCTTCAACATATTAACATTTAGAACCTCCTTCTGACATCTCCTTCAACATCACCTGTACAACACAGAGCTTGCACAGAACATCAGACATCTCCTCCAACATCTCAGAACAGAACACCATTCTGTCTTATATCAAACATCTCCTCCAACATCACAGAACAGAACACCATTATGTCTTACATCAGACATCTCTTCCAACATCACAGAACAGAACATCATAGAACATCATTCTATTCAACATCATCAGCTGTCATCTGTTTAGCCTAGCTAGCTACATCAGCACTGCAAATCTCCACAACCACATATTTAACTACAGCTCTCCACATAATCACTTCTCCCCCTTTTTAGCCAAAATTGACCAAAGGTGACTTAAAACATAAATGCTAGGAGATACGTACCATAATTATACACAACTGTAATAGCTGAGATAATTAGAAATCCATGGAACTCATTAAGAGCCTAAATATTACATCAAGGCATCATTAAGGACTGCCACAAAATACAAACATTTCAACATAAACAAAACATCCAAGCTTCCAAAACAGTCATAACAGTATCCAGAACAGCACACATGTCATCATAACAGGGGGACCATCACCACAACTTAGTCTGAGGAGGTAGCATCTTCTTCACTTTCATATTCAGAACTGCCACTAGATTGATCTTGAGAATTAGACCTCTCACTTGAGGTATGGGCATCTAACTCCTTGGCTTCACCATCTTCCAGATGGAAGGAAATGTTGTCTAAATTCACAGCTGTAACCTTAGCTGGAGACTTTCTAACAGTTTGCCTTTTAGCAGGTGAGATGTCTGAGACATCGTCTTCGACATCATCTTCAGAATCAGAGCTTTCTCTGATTTTCCTCTTCTGAACCTCTACTTTACTCCATGATTTAGAAGGACCTACAGCAGCAGCCTTCCTACTAGTGCTAGCTGTCAACATCTCAGCCACAGTCTTGCCTTTCCTGGTTTTCATTTTCTTTGCAACACTTGGTTTCAAGTGATGAACCAAGGTGTCATCTTCCTCTTCTGAACTCTCTTCCTCCAAATCAATTACTCTCTCAGCAGTGTCATGCTTCTTTCTTGGCCATTCTTTGACTTGACCAGCAGTGATTGTCCTACAGACTTCATTGTCTGTGGCTTCTAACTCAACAACTCCTTTTGTTCCTCTCCCTAGGAACTTATTCATTATAGTTGAGGAGAACCTTACACACCTTCTTCTCACAAAGACCTTGCAAAATTCTTTGTTATTCTTGTCAGAAATATCCTATGGGATATTCACCACAAACTCCTCCACTAAACCTTCAAAACATTGGGGTAATGCACTAACTGTTTTCATCAAACCAGCAAACTTGATTAATTCCATAACCTCCTTCACTTCTACAGACTCCTTCCCTAGCTCCCTTTCTACAGCAACTCTCCTCTGTATAATAAATTTCCACTTTAATTGCTATAAATTCTCATGAATACAAATCCCCAATTTCCCTCTTAAACATTCAAATTGATTAGCATCCAAAGCTTTTCTAAATATGTCAGCTAATTGCATTTCAGTAGTAACATGCTCCAGTGCTATGATTTTCTCTTCCATAAGTCCTCTAATGAAGTGATGACTAATATCAATGTGCTTTGCCCTGCTATGCGAAACATACTTTTTGGAAATAGTTATAGCACTCAGGTTGTCACAGTACACTGCCCTGACATCTTGTGTGACATTGTGTTCAGCCACCATTAGTTTCAACCAACCCTGTTGAGAACAACTACTTCCAACTGCTATGTATTCAACTTGATATATAGCACAAACACCATTTTCATATTTGAATACTTTCGAATGTGTAAGAGCAGGATTCCTTGCACTCTTCATGCCAATCTTCTTAACATTGTTCTTGGCACATTTGCTTTGAGATAGAAAAATAGACTCTTCTATCTGCTTGACTTGTAGCCCAAGTCCAACAAAGCTCTTCCCAACTTCAGACTGCATTTGACGAGCAACATGTTCTACCATCTGATCTGACCTCCTACCAAACCCAATATTATCCACATATGTTTGAGCCACCATGAGCTTTTCTCCTTGAGGTTTTAGACAACAATCTTTGAAGATTTCAACCACATCAGATTTGTTTTTGGTCCAGATGTATCTAGAGAAATCATCCACCACTGCAAACTTCTTTCCACCAAGGCTTTCCACTTGCATGGGTCCCATCAACTTCATATGGAGGAGTTTCAACCCTTTGGAAGTGATGTTAAGTCTGAGTTTCTGGTGTGGCATCCTTGTCTGACATTTCCCACAGACTTTCAATTTGGGAG
The DNA here is from genome assembly GCF_024323335.1 of Lathyrus oleraceus. Lineage (NCBI taxonomy): Eukaryota > Viridiplantae > Streptophyta > Magnoliopsida > Fabales > Fabaceae > Lathyrus > Lathyrus oleraceus. The sequence continues at coordinate 279,621,984 of NC_066585.1, read as the reverse complement.
TTTCTCTAGCAGATATAATCATCTTCATCAATTTCTCCTTGACTGAGGTATATTTTGAGGAGTAACTAATTTGAGAGTTCCACATGTAACAGTTGTCTTTGGTTCTGACTCCTTCCATGATTACTTCACTTTCTTTGTTGGTAATCAGACATTCAGTTTTTAACTTGGAGATGATTTCCACATGGTCTGCCTTCTCATTCTCCAACTGTACTATCTTCTGGCTTTCAACTTGTTGACTTTCATCTATATTGGCCTTCAGAACCACTGCTTCTGTTTTTAATTTGGAGATGGTTTCCAAGTGTTCTACCTTCTCATTCTCAAGTTGAGTTATTTCCTTCTTCTGGCTTTCAACCTGTTTACACCACTCTACACTTTTGAGACACAACTTTCTGTAGGTAATGGCCAACTCTTCAAAGGTTACTTCACCATCACTTGAGTCTTCATCAGAATCCCATCTTCCAGTCAACGTAGTCATAAGATTTGCATATTCTTCTGTTTCACTTCCATCTGACCAAGTGGCATCAAGACTCCTATTCTGTTTCTTGAGGTAGGTCCCACATTCAGTTCTAATGTGTCCATACCCATCACATTCATGGCACTGAACTCCTTTTTCTTCTTTGGGCTTTTCATCTGACCTTGTTCTTCTTCCAATATTGTTGGATTTACTGATGTCAGATGCGATGTTCTTGACATTAGCCTTAGATCTTTCATCCATCTTTTTCAATAGCTTGTTGAACTATCTTCCCAGCATTGCTACATCATCTGCCAGATCTTCATCAATATCTGGACCACCTTCCTCCTCTTCCTCCTCGGTGTTTGACTTGAATGCTATGCTTTTGGCTTTCTTTTCAAATCCATCACACATTCCCATCTCAAATGTTTGAAGGGATCCAATTAGCTCATCAACTCTCATATTGGAAATGTCTTAAGACTCTTCTATGGCTGTCACTTTCATGGCAAATCTCTTAGGGAGTGACCTGAGTATTTTCCTCACTAATTTTTCATCTGACATCTTCTCACCCAGGGCTCCTGAGGCATTAGCAATTTCAAGGATATGAAATTCATGAATATTTTCATCTTCTTTCATCCTTAAATTTTCAAACTTGGTAGTGAGCAGCTGCAGTCTAGACATCTTCACTCTAGAGCTGCCTTCATGAGTGGTTTTGAGAATGTCCCAAGCATCTTTAGCCATTTCACAGTTGTTTACCAATCTGAAGATATACTTATCTACACCATTGAATATAGCATTCAATGCTTTAGAGTTCCCAAGGGCTAAGTCATCCTCCTCCTTGGTCCATTGTTCTTCAGCCTTCTTATCAGCAGTAGCTTCTCCATTCTTGGTAACAACTGGATGTTCCCATCTGTAACACCTCAAAATTTGACCTCCTCTCTGGGGACTAGCATTATCATTGCATACATTTTTAGGTCATTAAGCATTGCATATTGCATATCATGTGGTTACATTGTGCAAGCTATCTTCCCAAGTCTTGATCAGAAGATGAGGAAGTCAAAGTGCAAGCCTAGGGTTTATTGACTGATCATTGGCCATCTGAGGATTGGGCAGTGAATTAGGGTTTCATGATTCTCAAAGGATGTTGGTCTTCATATTGATTGCAATGATACATCATCATCATCATGATTGGGTGTCATCAGGAGATTGAAGAAGATTCCTTGAGATTAGGGTTTTGACCACTGGTCAACCCTAATCAGTTGCAGTGGGCCAGCCAGGGCATAATCAGGAGATGGGGTTTATGATGGTTGTGGGGTTCATTCTATGATTATATTGAGCTAATTGAGGCTAGGGTTTCACCCTTGAGCCATTTCAGTTGAAGATTGGAGCTCAGGTTGATCTATGCATTGCCAGATTCATCTATCAGATGAAAAAGTCAACTGTGGTCAACTATACATGATCTGATGGATGTGGAGGTGGAAATGAGTTGGATGCACTTCATTCATGTTGGGACAAGTGTTATATGACATCTCAAAGCTCAAGAATGGAGAAAATCAAGTCAGGACAAAAACTGCCAAAAATAGAAAGTGACTTGTAATTGAAGTTTCCAAAAATGGAAAGTTTTTGACCTCAAGACCACGTGTCCAAAGAAGCTTCAAATGAAAAATTGTTCAACATGAAAGTTGTAGATCTTGTTCTCACCTTTCCAAAAAGTCCAAGAACTTGAAAATCCCATGTATGGTTGGAAAATTATGGCTCAGTGAATTTCAAAAATGACCCATAATCAGGAGGCCATAATTTCCACATGGTTTGTCCAAATTGCAAGTTCTTTATATGCACAAACTCCATTTGACATGTACTTTCATGGTGCATAATTGGATTTTTCCAAAAGTGGTCAATGCAAAAAGTCAATTTTCAACTGGACAGTTAAAATGGACCAAGGGCAAAATTGTCCAACTTTTGAAATAATTGGAATTTTTGAGTGGGAATTTTTGCTACACCTCACAAATGGTATTTGAAATTTGTTGGAATCATCATTTCATGGCTAGGCTTCATGGTTTGGAATTTGACTTGAAAAATGAAATTGCAAAATTGGACAAAATGGCATTACATGGTGAATTTCAAAAATACACATCCAATGAGAGTGAGGCAAGTGGCAACAGCTCACACATGGCATTTGGAAGTTGTGTGAGCTGTCAAAGAGGTGGCAATGAGCTGGCTTATGAAATTCCATTTTTGCCCTCACTTGAAAATTAACATTTTCACTAACAAATGCAAGTTGGTTAATAAACATGATTAAGCTTGGATTAAGCATTCATATATAAACCTAATCATCCAATAATCATAACAGAAATTCACACATTCCAAAACTAGATCTGAAAACTCTCCAATTCTCTCAATTCCCTCAAGAACACCAAAACTTCAAATCCAAAAATCTTCATCAGTTTGCAATCAATCTTCGAAATTCCTTTTGCATCAATCCTCAATCATCATTTCCTTGGACTGTTTGTGGCTTTCATCATCCAAATCGTACCAAAACTCGACTGTTCAAAGAAGCATCATCAATGGCAAATCCAAATTGTGTGCATTAGAAGCTGTTTTACTCGAACATAATCGCATCATCCAACTCCTTGAAGCATCTAGTGCATCTGTTTGAGGAAGAAAAGCTCGAATTCCATCAGTTTCATCACTGCCATGGCCAGGTGAGTAAAATTCGAATCTCACAAATTACTTGATTATTATATGCATTCTGTAGTTCATTGATGGTAGATCATAGTGATGCTTGTGGTTTTGCAAATGGATAAATATATAGGAAGAAATCTGGATTCGAAATTTTGAGAACAAACCCTAACTCGTTCGATTTGAGAGATACATGAACATTTAGATGAAATTAAGTTGATATTCGAGATCCTCGTGCTTAGACGAATCCAACGGCTATCCATTTGTTCATTTTGGTTAGGATTCATGGATCATGTGTTCATAGGATTTCTGGTAATTTTCCTGGGCAAAACGATGATATTAGTGTGGTAGATCTTCAAATCCGTTTGAAAATTTGAACTCGGTGTTTCCCGCTCCCGCCTTAACTAATTACAGAAATGCCATTGGATAATTCATTTTAATTTAATTAATTGTAAAAAATCATTAACACCTTAGAAAATTCACCAAAAATCATAGAAAATTCAGAAAAATATAGGAATTTTTTCTTTGACTTCCTTGTTGACTGTAGATGTTTTTTGACCTATTGGTCAAAGTTGTGCATGGTGTGAATTATATTTGACCTAGGGTTCTTTAACATGTGCTATGTTTGATACCTTGTGCCATTTTGTTCATGAAATTCTCATAGTATAAAAGAAATTCTTGAAAATTTTTGTGGTAATTGTAGACTGGTTGATGATGATTTACATGTACATTTTGTGAATTTTTGATTCCTGGTGATTGAGTTATGAATTTTGGAACTTAGGTGTGACAATTTGTGTCACACCTCATTATGTCAATTTGTTGGATTTTTTTGAGTGACCTATACTTGTTGGATTAATGGGGAATTTTGCATGATGGTTGATTAACATGTTAAGATGCTATGTGAATTTTTGTGGAATTTTATGTGGCATTTTCAAATTGATTGCTATTTTTCATCTCTGGTGGTTGAATTTGCAAGTTCATGTGACATAGGTTGGTAGATTTAATGTGAAATGCTCATATGGTATTGAATGATCATGAAATTTGGTAGGAATGTTATAGACACATTGTATGACATCCCTGTTTTGGTCCCAGTCATTTCTTTATTGTTTTCATGGACTTATGAATTTTTGAAGTGGAAGCATGTGTTGATGTTGTGATTTGGAGCATGTAATTGTGTCTGTTTTTGTTGATTTTCATTGACATGGTTCCCTTTGCCCAATTAAGCTGAAATTTGATGTGCCATACCTGGATTAGGTCCTGTTTAGGTGTAAATTATTTGAGATTTTTTGGATTTGTTTTGATATGGATTTGAATGCAATAGTTCTGTTTGGATGTTTTGTGTTCCATTTGGCATAAGTTGGATTGTTTTGTGCATGAAATAAATATAATGAATGATATGGACATGGGACTAATTGTGTTGGCTTTTGTTTGACATTAATTTGACTTTGGTTAGAGATACCTTGCTGTTTAGGAATTTTTCTTGCTTTTGGACCCTAGGCTTGGCCTAGTGGTCTAGTTGCTAATGTTTGATTGATTTTTTCAGGATGAAAAGGTGCAATGTGTATGGAGAATGGTCCAAATCAATTCAATTGATGTTGCTTAATGTTTGTACACTAACACAACTTTGTTTTGTAGGTTGTGAAGCTTGGGCTTGAGCTCATAGCTCGCCTTTGTTGTGCATTAGTTTGTATAGTCTGATTGGTTGAACACTTGTTGTTTTCTGACTGTTTGTCTGAGTACTAACTGTGTTTGACTGTTTCCAGGTACTTTTAGTTGCTCAGTTCCTTGTGAACTTTTGCTTTGCTTTGCTTAAGCAACTTGCATTGAGGTATAACTTCCTAACTTCATGTAGTCTGGAGACCCGGTCTGTTATTTGACCGGGCAAACTGTCTGAAGTCCTCCTTAAGAGGCAATGATTGTGGTTGTTTATTTTTCGTGCCAAGCAGGTGAAAGTCCTCTACAAGAGGCAATTGGTGGAAGTTAGGGATAAGCAATCTATCCCCCACTATTCAGTTGAGTCTTCTCCTTGCTCCCATTACATGGTTGTAGCATTGAGATCACAAGCCCAAGATCTTGTGCAGTGCACATTGTGTCAGTGTCTCTGAGTATAGAAGGGTTCCCCCATTCTGGACCCATGCTCATTTGTCAGAAGCTCTCCCTGGTCAGGGATAAGAGCTGTGAGGTCTCATCCTCACTTCACCTTTTCATCTGCTTCACCTTAGCCTCGTAATGGCAAGGTTAAGAGCAAACACAGCCCGTACAGATGACTTGCTGAGGCAGTCAAACCTATTGTGTGAGCCACTTGTTTGGTTATAGTGCGTGCTATGTGGATATCTGTTTGAGATGCTTGTTCTCATTTGATATATGCTTGAATTATTCTGTATGCTTGTGTGCTTGCTTCTTTCCTGGATAGGAGTAGTTTGCTTATGCAAGTAGGATAGAAAACTGAACTTAGGGACGACTTTGCATGACAACATCTAGGCTCGAGTCGTAGTCTCCCTAGTGTTGTGTCTCCTTCTGTTTAGGCTAGATCCTTTATCCCTTTCAGGGGAACTACATCGCCCTGATCCTTGTTCCAGACGAGGTATGTAGGCAGGTGGTCGTGCGAGACCACTCCGGGCAACCTTTTTCTTTTTTTGCGTGTGTTTACTTGTTATCTGGTTATGTTTGGGTTCGGATGCCGACGTAAGCCCAGTGATTGGCAGTCGGGCTCCACGTTTGCCCTTTTGAGTGTGTTTTGGTTCGGATGCCGACGTAATTCCATCCAGTGGTTGTCGGGCTCCATGTTTGCCACCCTTGCTTGTTTGTATGTTTTGTGTTGTTTGGCGTGCGTAAGCCGAACTACAGAGGCTCTGATTCTTGTTCCAGACAAGATATGTAGGCATAAGGTGCGATACCTTATCGAGCTCCCTTCTCCTAACCCCACATGCGTTCCCCGTGTGTGTGTGATGTTTTAGCAACCTTTTCTTTATCCTAGAACGTGGATCCCGTCGAGTACGACGGACGTGAGGGGTGCTAATACCTTCCCCTTGCGTAACCGACTCCCTTACCCTTTCTCTTTGGTCGCAAGACCATTTCCTTTCCAGGTTTCTCTGAGCGTTTCCTTTCCCTATCTTGGGATAAATAACGCGCAGTGGCGGCTCTGTGTGTGTTTTTATTTGAGTCTCGCCGGTTGATTTTTCGCAGGATGCGACACCATCCTGTTAACACAGCCTTCCAAGCCTTATTATCCAGAGATTTTAGGAAGGTTACCATTCGAGGTTTCCAGTAGTCATAGTTGGATCCATCCAAAATAGGTGGTCTGTGAACAGATCCTCCATCTCTCTCCATAGTACCAGAAAGTATCGTCCCTAGATCTCACCCAGAACCAGAGCAGGATGCCTGCTCTGATACCAATTGAAATTCTAGTATCAGATATGAGATGTCGAAGGTAATGTCACGACACTAATATCTGAGTAATGCAAACAGGATAAAGATAGAGAATAGTAATGCAAGAGACACAAGCAATTGTTAACCCAGTTCGGTCCAACTCACCTACATCTGGGGGCTACCAAGCCAGGAAGGAAATTCACTATAATAGAATTAGTTCAAAGACTCTCCGTACACTTCAACAAGTTACAGTCTTTCTCACCTAATCTCTACCCGTGCAATTTCTACCTAAGCACTCTTAGATATGAGAACCCACTCACTTTCCTACAATCACACCTGTGATTTTAAACAACAATCCCTTGAGAAAAGAAAACACTTTTCAATAACACACTCTTGATTTTACTTCACAGTTTCAATCAAGAAGACACACTCTTGGTCTTGCTTAACAGCTTTGATCAAGAAGAGACACACTTGATCTTGCTTAACAGCTTTGATCAAGTAGACATACACTCTTGCTTAACAGCTTTAGAGTGACAAATTACAACCACAAATCAGACCAATTCAATCATCAAAGGATGACTTGAATGGCTTACAAGTCTCACGACTAAACAAGACACAAACCCTAGCTCTCTCTCAATATTTCGCTCAGTATTGGTTGTGTATAAAATCAGGTTTTCCATGTCCTATTTATTGAAGCATTCAGCTGGGCTTGGACATCTTGAAAATCCTAAATCTATTTTCCAATCAAATCTTCTCATGACAGCTGGTTAGATCTCATTGGAAAATAAGTAAATCAGGTTGTAATCAATGATTGAATGCGCCTGCAAAACACCAGACATTCACACTGAATGTTTTGTGTACAGGATGTCATGACATCGGGTCTGACATCCTGGAGTAATTCCTGCATAATTCCATAATTCCATTTATAACTTCCAGCAGGTACATACATATCAGATGCCATGACATTGTGTATGACATCTTGAAACAATCCTGCATGATCATGTTCTTGAACTCTAGCAGGTACACATGATGTCTCATGTTAAGACATCACACATAACATCTTGTGAACACTCTTTGTTTTACCAAAATTGCTGCCAACACTTAGAACCAACAAAATTTAAACATAAAAAAATAGTTTCATCCAATACACTCTCTAACGAATTATGTTATTTAAAAGTATACATCTAAAACTAGGTGTGATTTGTTTAAAATGTGAGATTGAGGTTGTTGCCTTCTCATTTTTAATAGTTCAATATTTTTATTCTTATTGATTAGTCATATTTTTTTATTATAGACATTTATGTGGAAAAAATGTTATTATAAACTTATATTAAATAAATTAAAATATATAGGATGGTTATTATTTTATTTTAAAGTTGTATTTAGCTCTAAGACAACTAATTCGAGAGACCAATCTCATTATTTATTTATGGACTTTTATTTAAAATTAAAACAAAATTCTATATAAACTATTTCAATAAAGAAATTGTTAAAATTTAGCCGGAGTGAAATTTGACACAAGAAACACATTTTTAGGTTTCAAATTTTCATTGATATATGAATCCCTTAAAGGTTAGGATGCACATTATCTCATTAACATCTTGTATAAAGAATTATTTTCTATTAATTAACATCTTTATCAAACTTAGTTTTTTAAGGTCTAGTTTTGATTTATTTGTAATAACCTAGTTTTTTTATGCTCTAACATGACATTTAAATGTTTTTATATGATTGCTTATTTTAATTCTATTTTACCACCATTTAAATATCTAACAAATAGCATATGTCAACATACTTAAATCTACTTTTAATATATAAAAGTTAATTACCATCATAATTACTTAATTACCCTAATTACAATCCATAATACAGCTACTTTCATGTTCCTATAAGTAATTTTGTACTAAACTCTATTTAATTATTACTAAACTCTATTTCATACTAAACTCTATTTAAACTCTATTTAAATAAATTACCTATCTTTAAATGACAAAATGAATTTTTTTTAATAATAAATATTACCGTTATTTTATTGTTGTTGCAATTTTATCATTCCAAAATGAAATCAATATTCTGAAATCAAATTAATTATTATTGTAGTTTTTTTGCCAGCGGTATAAGATTCAATATGCCAGAGTGTTATTGCAAAATTACATCTATGTAAAATTCAATTAATAATAGATTCACATTGGAATGACCCTATATTATTGTTCATAATTAGTAACCGATTTTAATTTATAGAGTTTGGATCTCAATTAAATCAAATCAAATCAAATAATAAATATATTATTTAAATTTTAAAAATACTAGTAAAGGACCCGTGCGTTCGCACGGGTCGCGCAAGTGCAATAATTTATTTTAAAAAAATTAAAATATAATATATTTTTTTGTTTATATATATATATATATATATATATATATATATATATATATATATATATATATATATATATATATATATATATATATATATATATATATATATATATATATATAGTTGGATCAACGTACACAAATTTATTGCATAAGAGTTTTTTTTAACGTAATGGATGTTAAATGATCAATAAATGGGTTCAAAAATTTTTCACAAATAACTTTTTCCAATTTGGGATATAATAAAGTAAAATATTATTAATTTATAGTAATATAATTTGTTTAATTTTTTTATATACTATATTAAGGAAATAATCAAAAAATATAATACAAAAATATTTTTACAATTTATTGATATATTGATATATAATAAACATTCCATTATTAATGTTATGAATAAACATTCCATTTATCATTGAGATTTTGGATATAAGAAATAAAAATATATTTATTTAGTAATGGATGAAATTTTCCAATCTGTTACTAATTTGAGGTATAAAAGCGCAAATATTAACCTTCATAATAAATGATTATTTAACCAAAATACATAAACCATGTAAAAGAAACACCAGAACCTCATTTGTTTTAAAATATAGTAATGAATACTACCAAATGTTGAAATTAATTGCAATTGATACAGTAAGGTTTAATGCAACAAAAGATATTGAAACAAAAGGTTCACAATTTTAGTTAAAATTGTGAGAAATAAGTCCAGCAACAAAAATGATTTAACTTCGTACAATTCTTTGGTCCTTAAAAAACTGGGTTTGTACAAAACCTGCCCGCAACCTTTTAGGAAGTGATGATTCAAAACCTGCCCGCAACCTTAAAAAATTACAATAATAACTAATTTGATTTCAGGATATTGATTTCATTTTGGAATGATAAGATTGCAACAACAATAAAATAACGGTAATATTTTTTAGTAGTATAAATAGGTAATTTATTTTATCACATTTTTCACTCACATCTAGTCTAAATTTGACCAATTTATTTTATTTAATTTTAATTTTTTTGTGTACACATTTCATTTGAAAATGAACCTCAATCAACATAACACATGTTCCAATTTTATGCAAAATGATGAAAGTCCTCTTTGTATCCCAAATCAATAAAACACCCCATATTTTGGAAATCCACCTCTTATTCCAAATCCACACCATAATTCAAAATTTCAAAATTCTCTTTTTATCCCAAATCCATAAAATAATTCACCCATTGGAAATTACTCATATCATACATCACCTTACCCAATGAAAAACTCTCTTTTAATGTATTTTGATATATTTGAATCAATTTTTAATTATATTTTATATAATATATGGATTTAGTGGGGCCCATTTTCTTAGCCCACTTTAATTATTTACAATCATTTTCTTGTACAACTAAATGTATAAAGAATTGATATTCTTATTGATTTATTACAAATAATGCATAACATTAATTATCTTACGGCTGAATTATTTTAATACTCCACTGACCTAGCCAATAGAAAGGAGGCAGTGGACATAATTATTCATTTCAACCCCCAACTATATTTTGGCAAATAAATAATTTAAATGTGTTGAGTTATAATACTATATATGATGACGTGAGATTGGTAAAAAAGTATAGTTGCATGCTTAACTTAATCATTTCAAACAAACAATGTAGATTTTCCATTACCAATCAAAAGACAATTCACTGTATATGATAATTATACCTTGTTTTTTTTTATAAATCCTTAATTCAGTTGAATGCAAGATTCAAACATTGCTCCAACATTTCTGAACTACCTGCAATTTTAACATATGTATTAGACTTTGAAAAAAATTGTAAAAAAATGTGTTTCTATGTGTTTTCTATAATTAGTTTTGAAGGATTTCATAATAAATTTTTATGTAATTGTTTTTTTAATTTCTAACACCATTAGGCATGCTGAAACCAAACATGACATGCAATAATCTATTTATAATTTAGTCGTATACACATATTTCATAAGATGACAACGTATTTTGTTATCAATCTAAAATACTTATTAACATTTGAAGATATGATACTCATATAAATTTTGTAGTTGAAAGAACACACAAAACACAATGTTCAACATAACAACATAGGATTTTGAATAATTTCACACACATGAATTAAATACTCATTATCATCCTTTAAACCATACATGAAATATAAATATCAATTGTAATCCCATAAAATAAACACTTCAAAAAAGTAAGAACACATCCTACAACCAAAACATATCATGTTCTTAACAACTTCATACTTAAACTCATTCTGGTGCTAAAAAGTTCATAAAATATATTTCAATATCAAATTTCCGAAAATTCTAATTAAGAAGATGGTTCTATCTTTAATTTCTTGGATGGTTTGGTGCCTGATAATTGCGTAGTGCCAGACGCTTCAAAATCAACTTCTTCACCCTTGTCAGCAATTACAACATCCTTAGCCGGAGTCATTACAATGATTGATTCTGGATCATTTTCACCAGATGCAGATAATGTTTGCTTGCAATATAAAAAATTAATTGTCAGATATAAAATGAATTATAATAATACAATATTTATCATAGAAAATTATTATGTTAACAAATGAAGATACTTACTGCGGAAGTTTCCAAATTTTTTTTGTTAGGGACCAACTTTGCATATTCAGTTTTAGACTGATTCTGCACATTGAAACATCGAATATTTATTATACTTGTTAAATGTTTAAATAATACATGAATTAAGTGAATATTATACGTCTTCTACTATGTAGTCATTTTCAATCTCTTTAACAAAGGCTTCATCATCACAAAGCTTCCAAACAGACGCTTGGGAAAACGTTGGCTGCACCTTAACTCTAAAAGCCATTTTCTTATTCAACAACATTTCAAGCTCATCAGGATAAACCATTGGATCATCTTCTCCATTCTAATGGAAAAATAAAATATCAACCATGAGTGATAATCTGAACTTTACAACTTGATAAACTATTAACATTTTAACTTATGTATAACAATGTACCTCCACCATAGAGGTATGTATAAATTCAGCAGTCATTCCAAGTATAGCAGCACATTTGGAATCCCAGAATACAAATCGATATTTTGATTCACCATTGCTAACATATATCTCAATCTTGTACCTATAGTATTTTAAACGAAGAAAATAATATGATTAATAACAAATCCATTACCAAATTTATTTGCAATTCATCTAGATTATATGTACCTTGGTATAGGCTGTTCAACTTTTTGCCCACATGAACATTCATAAGCTTTTTCAGGATTAGGTGCCTTCGAAGAACACCTTGTGCAGCCATAATAAAACCATCCATACTTTGAGACAGCAAATTTCAATGTGGTTGCTACAGTAACACATAAAGTTTCCTAAAAGCAAATCAAAAATGATATTAATTTCAAAAAGTAAACAATATAATTGTAATAGTAAAGATAAATTCGGCTCTATAGTATTGAACTTACATGTTTGATTTTGCAGAACTGACTTAAGGACATACATTTCGCATTATGAACAAACCTTTCTACTGGCGAATACTGAGAACCACCAGACCAATTAGAAAGAGATTTTGCAGATTGAGTAGGCTTCTCCTTCTGTTCATTAGTAGGCAACCTATAGAAATAAGATTGTTTTTGAAATTAAAAATTATGTATAATAATCTGAATATAAATAAATAAATAAAATCCATACTTAGACATAAAATCTTGAATTTCAGGGATGTCTTCATTTATCAACAATTTAGAACCACTCCATGCATTTGACACTGTAAATTGTATAATTAATATAAAAATTATTGAACGTATAATGAAAAATACAAATCAGCTATGTATTTATAAAGTCTGATTGTGTAATACCTTGGCCATCTTTTACCATTGCATGAGTGAGCAGAATTACAATAGCTCCATTGTTTTTAGGATCATTGTAGTAAGCCAAAAATTTTGATCCATAGATTTCCCATAAATTGCAATTTATGCAATTACCCCTATTTTGCAATATAAATAAACAATATTATATGATGGGATTCAGTGATGCAAAATATATAAATTTATCAAACACATAAGTTATGAAAACAATGCGCATTACTTCAAATCTTTCAGCACAACAGAAACAACAACTTTCTTCCCCGGAGTGTTGGATTGGATATGGTTTATCTCACTAATAGTACCAATAATATCTACATTAAAGTAAGGTTCATTATTGAATGTGTTTGCAAATATATAAGTTATATAAGTTATAATAGAATTTAAATTACCTTCCAGTCTATCGGTTTTGCATTTGCCTTGAAGTATCTCACCAAAATCTTTAAAGAAATATCCTTTAGGTGGAATATTTTGAAGTTCGATTGCCTTCATTGTGGTACCACCAAGAAACACAAATTTTTTTGAATGATCACATACCTTCCACTGAAAATCATTGTTATAGACACTGCCATTGTTTATAATACATGTCATATTCTCCTTAATGACCTCTTTCCATTTCAGTAAATGGTCATGACGATAAGGACCTGAATCCGATCACCCTAACAAAATGGAAATAATCTTCTTTTTATATGTTATACAAAAAAGCATTTTGTTGTAATTACTAACTATCATACAAAAATATATACTTAAAAAAAGAAAAGCAATTTACCAAGGAATCCATAACAACCATCTCCAAATGTTCAATACCCTTATTATTCACAACACTCCAAACATCCATTATTCGAACAGCAAGACGCCAAGTTTCTTTTGAGTCATTGATGTCTTTCACATAATCAATCTTTCTACTCATTTTCACTGAAAAAAAATTCAAAAATTAATGTAACTGCAAATTTAGATGACTATAAAATTACAAACCTAATAACCTGGAAAAAAAAAGAGTATATAAATTTGATAGAGGTGTGTGGCAAAATGCTGAAAAGGATCCAACCTTTGATGTTACACATATATAACATCGTTTTGATTGTATAATTATATGTTATTAAATTACAACTTTAAATTAAAAATAACTATTTAATATAGTTGATTAATATTAATTGAGTAATTTAACAATAATATTAAATTACTCAATTAATATTAATCAACTATATTAAATAGTTATTTTTAATTTAAAGTTGTAATTTAATAACATATAATTATACAATCAAAACGATGTTATATATGTGTAACATCAAAGGTTGGATCCTTTTCAGCATTTTGCCACACACCTCTATCAAATTTATATACTCTTTTTTTTTTCCAGGTTATTAGGTTTGTAATTTTATAGTCATCTAAATTTGCAGTTACATTAATTTTTGAATTTTTTTTCAGTGAAAATGAGTAGAAAGATTGATTATGTGAAAGACATCAATGACTCAAAAGAAACTTGGCGTCTTGTTGTTCGAATAATGGATGTTTGGAGTGTTGTGAATAATAAGGGTATTGAACATTTGGAGATGGTTGTTATGGATTCCTTGGTAAATTGCTTTTCTTTTTTTAAGTATATATTTTTGTATGATAGTTAGTAATTACAACAAAATGCTTTTTTGTATAACATATAAAAAGAAGATTATTTTCATTTTGTTAGGGTGATCGGATTCAGGTCCTTATTCGTCATGACCATTTACTGAAATGGAAAGAGGTCATTAAGGAGAATATGACCTGCATTATAAACAATGGCAGTGTCTATAACAATGATTTTCAGTGGAAGGTATGTGATCATTCAAAAAAATTTGTGTTTCTTGGTGGTACCACAATGAAGGCAATCGAACTTCAAAATATTCCACCTAAAGGATATTTCTTTAAAGATTTTGGTGAGATACTTCAAGGCAAATGCAAAACCGATAGACTGGAAGGTAATTTAAATTCTATTATAACTTATATAACTTATATATTTGCAAACACATTCAATAATGAACCTTACTTTAATGTAGATATTATTGGTGCTATTAGTGAGATAAACCATATCCAATCCAACACTCCGGGGAAGAAAGTTGTTGTTTCTGTTGTGCTGAAAGATTTGAAGTAATGCGCATTGTTTTCATAACTTATGTGTTTGATAAATTTATATATTTTGCATCACTGAATCCCATCATATAATATTGTTTATTTATATTGCAAAATAGGGGTAATTGCATAAATTGCAATTTATGGGAAATCTATGGATCAACATTTTTGGCTTACTACAATGATCCTAAAAACAATGGAGCTATTGTAATTCTGCTCACTCATGCAATGGTAAAAGATGGCCAAGGTATTACACAATCAGACTTTATAAATACATAGCTGATTTGTATTTTTCATTATACGTTCAATAATTTTTATATTAATTATACAATTTACAGTGTCAAATGCATGGAGTGGTTCTAAATTGTTGATAAATGAAGACATCCCTGAAATTCAAGATTTTATGTCTAAGTATGGATTTTATTTATTTATTTATATTCAGATTATTATACATAATTTTTAATTTCAAAAACAATCTTATTTCTATAGGTTGCCTACTAATGAACAGAAGGAGAAGCCTACTCAATCTGCAAAATCTCTTTCTAATTGGTCTGGTGGTTCTCAGTATTCGCCAGTAGAAAGGTTTGTTCATAATGCGAAATGTATGTCCTTAAGTCAGTTCTGCAAAATCAAACATGTAAGTTCAATACTATAGAGCCGAATTTATCTTTACTATTACAATTATATTGTTTACTTTTTGAAATTAATATCATTTTTGATTTGCTTTTAGAAAACTTTATGTGTTACTGTAGCAACCACATTGAAATTTGTTGTCTAAAAGTATGGATGGTTTTATTATGGCTGCACAAGATGTTCTTCGAAGGCACCTAATCCTGAAAAAGCTTATGAATGTTCATGTGGGCAAAAAGTCGAACAGCCTATACCAAGGTACATATAATCTAGATGAATTGCAAATAAATTTGGTAATGGATTTGTTATTAATCATATTATTTTCTTCGTTTAAAATACTATAGGTACAAGATTGAGATATATGTTAGCAATGGTGAATCAAAATATCGATATGTATTCTGGGATTCCAAATGTGCTGCTATACTTGGAATGACTGCTGAATTTATGCATAACTCTATGGTGGAGGTACATTGTTATACATAAGTTAAAATGTTAATAGTTTATCGAGTTGTAAAGTTCAGATTATCACTCATGGTTGATATTTTATTTTTCCATTAGAATGGAGAAGATGATCCAATGGTTTATCCTGATGAGCTTGAAATGTTGTTGAATAAGAAAATGACTTTTAGAGTTAAGGTGCAGCCAACGTTTTCCCAAGCGTCTGTTTGGAAGCTTTGTGATGATGAAGCCTTTGTTAAAGAGATTGAAAATGACTACATAGTAGAAGACGTATAATATTCACTTAATTCATGTATTATTTAAACATTTAACAAGTATAATAAATATTCGATGTTTCAATGTGCAGAATCAGTCTAAAACTGAATATGCAAAGTTGGTCCCTAACAAAGAAAATTTGGAAACTTCCGCAGTAAGTATCTTCATTTGTTAACATAATAATTTTCTATGATAAATATTGTATTATTATAATTCATTTTATATCTGACAATTAATTTTTTATATTGCAAGCAAACATTATCTGCATCTGGTGAAAATGATCCAGAATCAATCATTCTAATGACTCCGGCTAAGGATGTTGTAATTGCTGACAAGGGTGAAGAAGTTGATTTTGAAGCGTCTGACACTACGCAATTATCAGGCACCAAACCATCCAAGAAATTAAAGATAGAACCATCTTCTTAATTAGAATTTTCGGAAATTTGATATTGAAATATATTTTATGAACTTTTTAGCACCAGAATGAGTTTAAGTATGAAGTTGTTAAGAACATGATATGTTTTGGTTGTAGGATGTGTTCTTACTTTTTTGAAGTGTTTATTTTATGGGATTACAATTGACATTTATATTTCATGTATGGTTTAAAGGATGATAATGAGTATTTAATTCATGTGTGTGAAATTATTCAAAATCCTATGTTGTTATGTTGAACATTGTGTTTTGTGTGTTCTTTCAACTACAAAATTTATATGAGTATCATATCTTCAAATGTTAATAAGTATTTTAGATTGATAACAAAATACGTTGTCATCTTATGAAATATGTGTATACGACTAAATTATAAATAGATTATTGCATGTCATGTTTGGTTTCAGCATGCCTAATGGTGTTAGAAATTAAAAAAACAATTACATAAAAATTTATTATGAAATCCTTCAAAACTAATTATAGAAAACACATAGAAACACATTTTTTTACAATTTTTTTCAAAGTCTAATACATATGTTAAAATTGCAGGTAGTTCAGAAATGTTGGAGCAATGTTTGAATCTTGCATTCAACTGAATTAAGGATTTATAAAAAAAAACAAGGTATAATTATCATATACAGTGAATTGTCTTTTGATTGGTAATGGAAAATCTACATTGTTTGTTTGAAATGATTAAGTTAAGCATGCAACTATATTTTTTTACCAATCTCACGTCATCATATATAGTATTATAACTCAACATATTTAAATTATTTATTTGCCAAAATATAGTTGGGGGTTGAAATGAATAATTATGTCCACTGCCTCCTTTCTATTGGCTAGGTCAGTGGAGTATTAAAATAATTCAGCCGTAAGATAATTAATGTTATGCATTATTTGTAATAAATCAATAAGAATATCAATTCTTTATACATTTAGTTGTACAAGAAAATGATTGTAAATAATTAAAGTGGGCTAAGAAAATGGGCCCCACTAAATCCCACTATATATTATATAAAATATAATTAAAAAATTGATTCAAATATATCAAAATACATTAAAAGAGAGTTTTTCATTGGGTAAGGTGATGTATGATATGAGTAATTTCCAATGGGTGAATTATTTTATGGATTTGGGATAAAAAGATAATTTTGAAATCTTGAATTATGGTGTGGATTTGGAATAAGAGGTGGATTTCCAAAATATGGGGTGTTTTATTGATTTGGGATACAAAGAGGACTTCCATCATTTTGCATAAAATTGGAACATGTGTTATGTTGATTGAGGTTCATTTTCAAATGAAATGTGTACACAAAAAAATTAAAATTAAATAAAATAAATTGGTCAAATTTAGACTAGATGTGAGTGAAAAATGTGATAAAATAAATTACCTATTTATACTACTAAAAAATATTACTGTTATTTTATTGTTGTTGCAATCTTATCATTCCAAAATGAAATCAATATCCTGAAATCAAATTAGTTATTATTGTAGTTTTTTAAGGTTGAGGGCAAGTTTTGAATCATCACTTCCTAAAAGGTTGCGGGCAGGTTTTGTATAAACCCTGTTTTTTAAGGACCAAAGAATTGTACGAAGTTAAATCATTTTTGTTGCTGGACTTATTTCTCACAATTTTAACTAAAATTGTGAACCTTTTGTTTCAATATCTTTTGTTGCATTAAACCTTATTGTATCAATTGCAATTAATTTCAACATTTGGTAGTATTCATTACTATATTTTAAAACAAATGAGGTTCTGATATTTCTTTTACATGGTTTATGTATTTTGGTTAAATAATCATTTATTATGAAGGTTAATATTTGCGCTTTTATACCTCAAATTAGTAACAGATTGGAAAATTTCATCAATTACTAAATAAATATATTTTTATTTCTTATGTCCAAAATCTCAATGATAAATGGAATGTTTATTCATAACATTAACAATGGAATGTTTATTATATATCAATATATCAATAAATTGTAAAAATATTTTTGTATTATATTTTTTGATTATTTCCTTAATATAGTATATAAAAAAATTAAACAAATTATATTACTATAAATTAATAATATTTTACTTTATTATGTCTCAAACTGGAAAAAGTTATTTGTGAAAATTTTTTGAACCCATTTATTGATCATGTAACATCCATTACATTAAAAAAAAACTATTATGCAATAAATTTGTGTACGTTGATCCATATATATATATATATATATATATATATATATATATATATATATATATATATATATATATATATATATATATATATATATATATAACAAAAAAATATATTATATTTTAATTTTTTTAAAAATAAATTATTGCACTTGCGCGACCCGTGCGAACACACGGGTCCTTTAAAAATAAGAACTATCAAGTATATATTTTGGTTATACAAAAACAAAATTATCAAGTATACATGATAATGAAAAAGTATTACCAAGTATATTAATATAGTAATATTGATAATAATTAAAGAAATGTTATTTATATCTATCAAAACGAATGAGTTGTTTAAGCATAAAAGATTGTTTTTTTAATGACTTATAGACCGACTATTTAGTTGAACAGAATTTTAAGAATAATCTTCTCTTTCTAATGAACCCAACTAAATAAAAAATATATTTTCTTAAATTTGTTTGAACAAGAATAGTACTATTAGGAAAGATGGGCGATATTCCAACAAATTTTTCTTTGGTTTTGTACCTCTACTCTACCACCATTAGAAGATAATTTTGTTAATAAGGAAAATAAATATATAAAATCACTTTATCTTTTTATCCAGTTTTTATTTTATTCTTTTTATAGTCATTTTTTAATATCTCGTTAGATGACAAACTCAAGTGACAACTACCGCTTTCCTTTTTCAGCGTACGGCACTCGGTTTTGCATACTCTGTCCGTAGCGCTCTCATTATTTGAAAGGACCATTCCATTACAACTTCGCTGGCAGATATAAACAACTACTAATTTATAGCTTGCTTAACAAAGCCATGTGATTTTTTAATTTAAGATTTTTATATCATGGGTCCCTCAATCTTGTGTTCAACTCCACAATTAGTTTAGACATTGATGTATGGCTTTCCACTCCGTTTTCAAGCTGTTTTCAACCTATATATAACACCAACAAAATCTTCACCATTTCACAACAACTCAATTCCATTCATAGTATACACAATTTTTTCTCTCGAGTCCTAAAGAAGCTTCAAAGGTTATTAGTTATTAGCTCATAAATTCATAATAACATCATGGGTATTCGTCTACCGTTTCTTGTTCTTCAAGCAAAACAGATATTCAAGTCTACGTCGACGCCACAGTTTCATAGTGGATCGAAACAGTCCAACAATGTTCCGAAGGGGCACATAGCAGTCTATGTTGGAGAGTTGCAAAAGAAGCGTTTTGTTGTTCCGATATCATACTTGAACCATCCTACCTTTCTTGACTTGCTTAACAGAGTCGAAGAAGAGTTTGGATATAATCATCCTATGGGTGGTCTCACAATTCCTTGCAAAGAAGATGCGTTCATCAATATTACATCTCAACTACGTGCCTTGTGAAAGATTAATTCCTACATAATAATATATACTAGATTAGAAATAAAAAATAAAACGTACTGTGTAATTATATATAGACTACTATGATTCCCTTCATTCTTTCAGTTTTCCTTTCTTTTTTCCCATCTATACGGGTTTTTCATTTTGGCTTTGGTCTTCTTGACCAATACAAAATGATGTAATTTGCTGTATAACTTTTTCGTTGGATTAGTAATTTGTTTTTAAGAGAAGCAGAATCACCATGACAAATGTAACTTCTGCTTCTCTTGTTACTATGTAACCTGAAAAGTTTAAACAGTCTTGGAAAAAATTGACATTCCTTACACTTCTCTCCAAAGTCCGAATGGCTAGATTCGAATATAGCTTGTTCCATGTCTGCGGTAGCTGGTAGGTGCAAAGGTTTCACTGTTTTTTCTTTTTCGTCTCAGTTGAAAACAGAGAAAACAAAATGAGAGTGTCACTTTGACAATAGTTCAAACATGTAAATGAACATACCATTCTCATATTGGCTGATAGAAATATATAATGGAAATATCAAAATCATCTGATATACATAATTTGTTTATATGTCTACATTTTAGTATACACCTAGAGAGTTCTGGCAAAAAAGGACAGGTAGAAATACACGAATACATCTGAAATCAGCATCTCTGTCATCAAACATTTATTTAATCCGCGTTGCAAAAGGCCACGTTGTAGCTACGGGTAATCACAAGAATGAGATCTGTACATGAAATTCGTTCATCAGAATGTACTTGATGAGATGTCCTACACTTTCCCTGCTCTTTAAGTATTCAATGGCCTCAGCACTCAAGAAAGCATTATATGCAGCTTTCTTGGGTCTAGATTACTCTTCTTCTACTATACCATAACTCCATTAGGATGAAGGAGATTTCAACATCTATTGAAAAATTATTAACTGTGGTAATGGATGCATGTACACTCAGTCTAAAGATAGATTGCCAGTTCGAATGTTTCGCTGCTGATTGCTAATGTTTTTGCCGAGTCGTGATTGGGATGAGCTCCAGTCACCTTGTAAACCGAACTTTGGAGATTCAAGCTTTGGCTGATACCATTTTGTCAGGCCCGGACTATTTATTCTAAGCTTCCCATTCGACTCACTACCCTGGTAAGGAATATGAAGCCTCCTGAACAGCGCTGCAACTGCTTGGCCACCTCTGAAGCCAAAACATTACATATTTGTCATACATAACTTCTTCAACAATATTTTATTTAGACTTTTTATAAAAGAGAAAATATGATGCTGAAAAAATAAATTAAAAAGTTCAAGCAAGAACAACTAAGATAATTTTCCAATATTTCATCCTGGTCATACATTTAAGACAATTTCTCCTAAAAACATAATGCAAAATGGAAAAAGATTAAGACGAACCTGCAAACAAAACCTTACCAGGGACGCGGTAAATGATCTGCCTAATACTACGAGAAAAATTGAAAAAGAAACTTGAATTTTCTATTGCTCAAGCATGAACTTTGGACACTTAGAATATTCATTGTACATATACATCATGCTACTAACATGTGGACGCGTCACCAAAATAAACCAGTGACAAATAGTTCTCCCAAAAATAAAAATAAAAATTTGCACAAAGATTCCATATTTGATTTAGCTGTCTAAAAATGAAACATACTGCTCATATATATATATATATGTTCGAACAAAATGTATTGTTGTAGATAGGTGAAGTAACAATATGAATTTTAAAAATGCTGGCAGTAGATGCATTTGTGATTGACTATTCTCACCTTTCTGCAAGTATAATAATCTTTTCCCCATTGGGAGACAAAACTTTTGCTTCTTCTACCGGCAATAAAATGATTAAATTGGGTAGTTTTGCACCTGAAAAGAATTTCATGGGGAACAACCAAAGAAGTCAGCAGGCAATAATGTGAAAAATATTTTCCACCTACTGTTGGGTAAGTAAACTTGTAAATAGCATATGGAAACTGATCATTAATCAAGTTCATTTACACACACTCTTAAAAAAAACAAAGAGGAAAACAACTGTGGGATGTGAACTCACACTACCACCAAGTGAGTGATCAAGCAAAAAGTCATGAAAGCAAAGCTTTGATCAGAATCGTTTTCATGGAATTCCAGAAAACAAGCCTTTATATCGGCAAAATCATTAGGTAGAAGGAAAGGGAAAAAGTGCACTAGTATGGAGGAGAGCAGCTAACTTATGCGTGAGATAATCCTATTAGCAAAACATGGACAATAATAAAGTACTATTAGGTTATCTGACTCATCCTTTGTAAGGCGAGGGCTATCTAGGCCATATCTCATCATGTGACTTTAACACACCCTGTCATTGTTGGGTTCAAGTGCGAGTGGTTAAGTCAACATTGTCTTCCTATGAATGGGTAGAATGTTGGATTTATATGAGAGAAAATTTATATAACTAATGTCTTAAGGTTTTGAGTAGAGATGTGGCGTCTACCTCTCTTGAGATCCTAGAGCATTGGTTTCTTTGTGGTCCTGCTCCCGCCTCTCCCAATCTCCCCAACAAGTGGTATCAAAGCACTGGGTCGGCTTGGTGGGGGGTCGATATACCTAATGCCTATGGTTTTGGGTAGACATATAGCGTCTCCCTCTCTTGTGATCCTGGAACATCGGTCTCGTTGTTGCTCCCACATTCTTCGGACTCCCCAACAAGTGGTATCAAAGCCTTGGTTTGGTTTAATGAGGAAACAGGGAGCTGGATCCTATTATAGGAGGGGAGAACTCACACTTGTGGTCCTGGTTTTGGGTGGAGATATGGTGCCTCCCTCTCTTATGATCCTGGAATATTAGTTTTGTTGTTGCTCTTGCCTTCCCCATGTAAGATAATGGAATGCTTGCCCTCTTCATTCACGTCAATATATATATATATATATATATATATATATATATATATATATATATATATATATATATATATATATATATATATATATATATATATATATATATATATATGTGTGTGTGTGTGTGTAACGTTTGGTCAGCCATCTAATTATGGTACAACATAATTATTGGAAACTAATAGTGATAAATTATTACAAAATATTTTATTCTATCACACCCCCACAGTCGAAACGGATGATTCATAGGCGCTTAGACTGGTCCTAAAATCATCAAAGAGAATGCAAGGAAACCATTTGGTGAAGATGTCTGGAGTTAACATGAAGAACACGTGCCTGACCACAAGCTACTTTTTCCTGAACAAAATGAATGTCTATCTCAATATGCTTGGTACGTTGTTGTTGCACAAGATTACCAGAGAGATAAATGGCACTAACATTGTTACAATACACCAAAAATGGATTAAGGAATAGTAAAATTGAGCTTCTTTGACTCTGATACAACATTAACAACACCGTTATATTCGGCTTCAGCACTAGAATGAGAGAGTGGGTTTCCTTTTTGGAAGAACAAGAGATAAGATTATATCCTAGAAAAACACAGTAACCAGATGTGGAGCGTCTGGTGTCTGGACATCCACCCCAATCAGTATCAGTGTAGGAGATAAGTTGTGTGATGGGGATGGTGATAAATGTAATCCAAATTGTACTGTGCCTTGAACATAGCGTAGAATGCGCTTGAGAGCAAGCATGTGTTCTATGCGAGGTGCATGCATGTGAAGACAAAGTTGCTGAACTGCACATGATATGTCAGGTCGAGTAAAGGTGAGATACTGTAAAGCCCCTGCAAGACTCCTATATAGAGGGGTCCTCATAAGGTGAGCCGGAGGAAGTGCTAAGTGTCTGCTTGGTGTCAACGGGAGTGGCGGATGGTTTGCAAGATGTCATGCCAACACATTCGATGATCTTTGTGGCATAAGTGTTTTGACTTAGAAAGATGCCACTAGGATGACAAGACACAGCAATACCCAAAAAATAACTCATGGGACCCAAATCCTTTATCGCAAACTCAGATATTAAGATGGCATAATTGATCTGCGAAGGGCATAAGTAGAAGTGATAAATATAATGTCGTCTACATATAAAAGAATGTAGGTCATATCGGAACTTTGTCAATACATGAAAAGGGAGTGGTGTGATGCGCAGTGGTGGAAAGCAATGGTGGCGACATAATCAGCAAAGCGTTGGTACCATGCTCCGGGCGCTTGCTTGAGACCATAAAGTGACTTCTTCAGACGACAGACATAATATGGATGATGAGGGTCGTGAAAACACAATGGCTAATGCATGTATACAGTCTCATGTAGATCATCATCTAAAAATGAATTTTGTATATCCAGTTGATGAATGGCCCAAGATTTTGATAGATCAATGGTGAGCATTCTGCGAATAGTAGCTGGTTTCATCACAATCCACACCTGCAACCTGTGGCATGCCACCACCTACAAGACGATCCTTAAAACGTTGAAAGGAGCCATTAGAATTTTTCTTATGCCTAAAAATCCACATAGATCAAATAAGATTAGCATCACAAGGACAAGGAACTAAATCCCACGTCTTATTTCTAATAAGAGCATCAAATTCATATTGCATTACGGATTTCCAATTTGGATCGGGTAAGGCTAGTTTGGATTTTTTAGGTAAAGGAGAGATGGTTTGGTCAGGTTGACAGACTGATAAAGTAAATATCTTGTTGAGTTTAACAATGACTTTCATGATAAGAGTGGTGATGGTTCATGTAGGTGGAGGTAGATGTGGTTAGATTGGTGTTGGTGAGGAAAAGAGGTTGTAATAGGCGAGTTGGTAGGGGAGTTATGAGATAGTGATTGTTGGTTTCTGGATGAGGGTGGCTGGCCAATTGTGGTTACTGGTGTTGGTTGGATATGTGCAACAGGTGGTGATATTTGATTTTGTCACTGAAGTACCAGGTAAGGGTGTAGGTCATTATTTAGGAAGTTATAAGAGTGAGGGGAAGGAGAGTGTATCTTGGTAAAGGAAAATTGGGTTTCACCAAAGATAACATGCCTCGAAATTATTAATTTTCTGTTTGACAAATCATAATACTTATAGCCTCTATGATCCAACGGATAACCCAAGAAGGCACACGGAGTAGAGCGGGGTTGTAACTTATGAATGTTAGAGGAAGGGAATAAAGGATAATATAGACAACCAAAAACTCGTAGGTGTGTGTAGGTGGGATTTCGGTGATATAAGAGTTTTGTTGGTGACTGATTTTGAAGTGTTTTACAGGGAAGAATGTTTAAAAGATAAGTTGCCATGTGAAGAGCATGATGCCAAAACGATGTGGGAAAGGAAGAATAAGCTAGCATAGTACTTATCATATTATTAATGGTTCTTATTTTGCAATCCACTTTTCTATTTTGTGAGGATGTGTGGGGACAAGAGAAACGAAAAATAAGACCGTGATCAATGCAATATTTTCAAAATAGCTCACAATTATATTCACTGTCATTGTCACATTGAAAAGGTTGTACAGTTTGCAAAAATTATGTCTGAATAAATTTTGCAAGTGACTTGAACGTTTCAAATATTTAAGATTTTCTGCTGATAGGAAATGTTCACAAGAAGTTTGTAAAATCATCTAAATATATTACATAATATTTATGAAAAGCAGAATTTAAAATTAGAGACGTCCAAAAATTAAATTTGTAATAATTTTTGGGGCATGCAAGACATGATTTAAGTGAAGGGGTTGGTGATAGGTGGTTATTTCTGTGTATCCAGTGCCGTGAATTGGAATTTTGTGGCCACTGCCAAAAATAACTTTTTTATTTGAATTACTTTCAGGATAATAAGACAAGAGATTACCTTGTGGTTGCCGTGTGAGATGTTACGCCAGTATCCATATATCATTGATTCTCAGTAATGTGCAGAGACATGGTATGCATAACGGTCTCAATGTCGGTCGATGTCTGGGATGATGTAGTAGCTGCATATGCCTGAGGACGCTGTCCTAGAATCCCTGACTATTTTGGAGGATCGGTAGGGCGTGCCCGCTGAGAGGTGGGATACGGGCATGGAGGCATAGTCCATGATGGCGGAGTCCAACCCCATGGTTTTCAGGTGGAGTATTGTTGTTGTTGCCAAGGAAGAGAGAACCATGGTGGAGGGTCGTTGTGACCTCCAAGATGAGGACCATGACGGTCACCACGTCCCCCGCCTCGTCCCTGGTTGCCACAAGAGCGAGCACAGTTTCCACGTTGAGAGGTGTCTTCGGAAGGTTACAACTGAGTGGTGTGCATGGCAGAATGAGAACTAGTGCTAGTCATTTTAGCCATACCAACTTCTTCCAAAGTGAGCATAGAGTGGGCTTGATAGAAGGTAAGAAGAGGGTTACTCTGGCGAATCAAGATAGCATCACTGCGTTAAGCTTCTGGAAGACCAGATATTAGTTGAAGAACCAAACGATGGTTGTTGACAGGAGAGCCAACATTGGAAAAATTCTCTATGCGAGTGTTAGAGAACTCTTGTTCGAGAGTGACAGTTCGAGCATTTTGATTGTCCTGAAAATTTTCAGTCGAACGATTCCAGGCTTCCATAGCAGTGGAGATTGTGGAATATATCCATTAAAGAAAGGTAGAGTCAAGAGTAGTCAATTGTTCATACTCGGCAGTAAAGGCATATGTCAGTGGTTTCTTATCTGTATAGGGAACAATATGATATAGAACCCGATGAGAGCGAACATGGATGCGGAAAACTTGGATCATGTGCCATATTGATCTTTCTCCATTTCAAGAACAATAGGAATGTGGTTATTGATGTTTAAAATATCGAGAGCAGGATGAAACTCCATCTTTGTGACTGTCGATGAGGGAGAAGAGGATGTCTCCTTGCCGGTATCACAATTGTCAGGAGAGATGGTTCTGTTGTTAGTGTCGTTATCACTGTGATCGGACTCAGACATTGCGTGTGGGAGAGAGAGTCACGTACTAAGGATGCAGGATCGACGGAGGACTGTCGCCGCGCGGGAGAGAGATCTTGCAAATGCTTATGCGGCGGCGCTGGGAGGACGGCACGACGGCGGTTCAGGAGATCGTAGAAAAAGACGGCGACGACACATAGAGAAAGGTTTATTTTAGAGAAAGGGATTGGTTAGGGTTTATGGCGGTCGTAGAGAAAGGCGGCAACGTCGCTGAGAGAAGGATTTATTTTAGAGAAAGAGATCGGGTAGGGTTAATGCCATCTAAGATAATGGAATGTTTGCCCTCCTCATTCACGTCAATATATATATATATATATATATATATATATATATATATATATATATATATATATATATATATATATATATATATATATATATATATATATATATATATATATATATATATATATATATAAAAGTATGGTTCAACTTTCTCCAAGAGTAAATTTTTTTAACTTACTCTAAATCATAATTTTTAAATTGAATCTAATCTAAGGATTAAATTAGCATTTTAGTCCCTCCGTTCCTTTTTAAGTGTCACTTTTTTACTTTTTACACGTACCAAGGAAGCTAATCATTATTGTTACTTTTCAAACAATAATTCCTCTTTTACCTATAATACCCTTAATTATTTATTACATTCACTTTACTTT
This sequence comes from Lathyrus oleraceus, assembly GCF_024323335.1. Classification (NCBI taxonomy): domain Eukaryota; kingdom Viridiplantae; phylum Streptophyta; class Magnoliopsida; order Fabales; family Fabaceae; genus Lathyrus; species Lathyrus oleraceus. The sequence goes on along the minus strand of NC_066585.1, from coordinate 279,594,292 downwards.
TTCTCTCTCTGCAATCATTATATAGGGGTAATTTTGACAAAATAACAATTAATACTACCTTGAACTTTGCAAGTGACAATTAAAAAGAAACAAATTTTTTGCAAGAAAGTGACACTTATAAAGGAAAGGAGGGAGTACTTAATTAGTCATTCCTTTAAAGATTCTGATTTGGAGTAAGCTAAAAAAAACTTACTCTTGGAATAAGTTAAACCCATATATATATATATATATATATATATATATATATATATATATATATATATATATATATATATATATATATATATATATATATATATATATATATATATATATATATATATAACGTTTAGTCAACCATCTAATTATAATTATGGTATAATATAATTACCATAAACTAACAATGATAAATTATTAGTATAAAATATTCTATTCTATCACCACCCAAACTCCTCAACAGTCACATCAACAACCGGATATTTAGAGCATGATCCAAAAAATCTGATAATAGGTGGCCCAATGAATATTTTTTATTTTTTATATCGGGTAAGACTTGTGAAACTTGGGCTGACCTACTTAAAAATAGGGTGGGCAAAAAAATGGTTATAGTTATTGATTGTTTGGTTGTGCCTTGGAATGCTGATGTCGTGTGTCTGTGGGCAGTTTTGATGTGAAAACAAAAAGTTAATAATAGTTTTAAGGAAAAACATGCGTCTACGGTGAATGAAACGCGTAAACAAACGGAAGCTTAGTCTCTTTTTTCCTTACTGATTTTCTTGTTACACTGGATGATATTATAGCATCTCCAGGTGCATTTAGGGAAGAGTATTAACCATAGTTACATTTTAATTTTTATTTCAAGTTAATATTAGTATAAGTTGGTTTTATTAACTAAATAGTATGGCAAATGCTATCATGTGTCCCAAGGGCACAAGTTAATGATATATTTGTAGAAATATTCTTTTGGAATGCGTGCATTTTATTTCTTGAAACTTAAAATTTTGTTTTATTTCACACAAAATTTTCAATAATAGTAACTTTAACTTGTGCCCCAAGAGCATAAGTTAGCAAGACCCAAATAATATTTACTAGTGTACTCTGAATTTAAGTTGGAGTAAAATTTCAGTTTCATTTTTTCTTTTTTGGTTTTATTCAGTAGGTGAAAGCTATTATGATCCTGTTCATTGACCTACACGAGGAACTTTCTCTCTGCTCATTCAAGTTTTTGCTCAGATAAACATTATTACCCTTATCTCAAATTTTCTCAGCAAATCTCTTTTACATTGGCCCAAGAAGATTTCCTGCAGAGCTTCTTCTTTTCGCTCTCTACACGTTTCAAGCTTCCGGTGGCTAATTAGGATTTCTCATTATCCTAAGGTTCCATATATGGCTTAAAACAAATCAGCAATGAACTATAAACTTACTTCGACTCTAATTGAATTAGGTTACAATCAGTGTTGTCAATGGCAGATGGTCCTTGGCGGAGAGCTAAAATCCCGCCATACCGGCCGCATTGCAGCGCCATTATTGCAGATTATGGCGGAAAAACCCACAATAGCAGCCATATAGTCCAAAAACCGCCATGTAGGGGCAATTTGATAACACTGGTTACAATCAATCTAGGCTCTGATTACTCCCTTTTTACTAAAAACAAACCTAATTTTTTTATTGTTGTCCTTTTTATGTGAACGGTCTCATGATTGCTGAAAATAATATAACTGAAATTTCTTATTTAAAACCGGTACTGGATGCAAAGTTAAGCATCAAAGATTTAGGCAACTTAAAGTACTTTTTAGCTAGATCCTCTCGAGGCATATCCGTTTGTCAAAGAAAATCCAGCATGGATTTACTTAAAGAAACAGGTCCCTTAGGTGCCAAACCCGCACCAACACCTATGGATCCTAGCCACAAACTCAATTCTAAATCAGACACATCCCTTATATCAAATCCTACTTCTTTCTTAGTTTTATTCACATGTCACAGACATGAGTTAATAAAGAGAAACAGTAATTGATAGTGATTGCATTTTAATGACTATTTTCTAAAAATTCCGGGATCGTACTTGTTTTGGAAATTGGATACTTTTTGAAATATATTCATAAAAAAAAGGCAAGAAGAGCAAACAACAAAGTAGAACTTTGGAGTAAGAATGAACATAACATTCATACAGATTCATAAACTAGCAATTTTGTTAAATTTCTTGGTTTTTAATGGAATCTTGCTAGTCCTTTGAGTTACCATATTATTGATTGTTTGGTTACATTTGCTAGAGGTTGAAGAGTAACCAGATTAGAATTGAATTGGCATACTGTTGATGAAATTCTTAAAAATTACACTTAGAGTAAACTTATTTCCATATCGAAATATCAGAAACAATTCCCAAAAGTGAAGAGAATGTACTATATAAGTAAAGCTCAATTTAGAAAAATAAAAAATAAAAAATTTCAACATATATTTCACACAATAAAAATAAGGAAAAAATAAAATGGAGGAAAACTTATCAAAAAGTGCAAAAGACTGGTAGTAGTACAGACGATGATATTACCTGCTGCTAGTCGATGCTTGAGACCTTTCAAAACAGTTAAGAGGTATACCTGGAACATTTCATGGATTTAGAGATATGAATTTTACAAAAACAGCAGCATAAATGTTTATTTACTTTATATAAGTTTAATCCTTAAAAAAAATTACAGAATAGGGAATTATCATCAACTAAAGTGGCACTAAAGGACTTTTGCAACCATCCCCGGTGGATTTAAACTTTGTCTTTTGAGATTACAAGGTCAAACTCTTAGCATTGATCTGACACAGTGAACCTCATAGACACATGAGTTTACATCAAATTTGCAAATATTTCAATAATAAATCACGCTTGAAAGCCACATAAAAGTGAAAAAGTGGGAAAATAATAGACTATTGTTGAAACCAATTCCAACAATTGGACCCATTATTCATGCTTACGTAGGTAAACACATTTCCATTGTTATCTTGCACTCAATAACTTCAAAGAAACTTCTCGTTTGTTGATAATTGTAAGCAAAACTAGACTTATAAAACTTTGGGCTAGCCTTTGGTATGTGACTTGTACATGCCTTAATTCCTTTCAATAGATTTATACAATGATTTACTTACCAACTACAATTGAGATAATGAATCCGACATGCAATTACTCTCTTTCTCTAGTGTTTGACAGTTAAAAAATGCAACCTTTTATGTAACATAAATCATTACTGTAGGAGTATTTTAAGTTATATACAAACTCACCTCAGCAGTATAAGGATGTAATTCTTTAACATCGATAACAATAGGATTCACTTTAAATGATACAGATGGAACAACTCCATATGAAGCAGCTTCCTACATGATTTGTTAAGCCATATTAAAAATATCCAGGATCAATTGGAAACATTAAAACACAATTTTTTTAATACTAGTTTCAGTTCCATAGTCCATCCATACCGACCTCAAGTATTGAAAAAGCACGAGGATCATATTCACCAAATCCATCTATCAATGAACAGAGGTGTGAACTTGTTGAGGATTCAGCGCTTACTCCCAGGTTCTCAACAAGTCTATTTTTCATATATGTATCATAAGGGAGTTTCAAGCATCCCAAAATTTGCGACAATATTTCACTTGTAGATTTTTCACCAGCTCCGATTGTTTCACGATATACCGATAAAGCCAGTGATGTCCTATAAGAGTAAAAAGCAGCATTAGAAACTTCACGAAGAAAATAACCTAAAAGAAAAGGCCCGGTAAAATAATGGCTATAACAAATAGGGAAAGGGGTGATTCACAGACTGCACTTATGTTACTAGTTCTTCTTTTCTTCAACAGAGTTGATTGATTATACATGGAAAAAAATTGGACCAATTAAAAAAAAATATTTCCTAAAATAAACTCAGTAGTTTCACAATAAAAAATTAGCACACTAACATACAAAAGTTGAAAAAAACAAGAATTAGAAGAATGTCTACATATAAATAGTTAGTATTGATCCTGTACTGGTGATGGCAGAGAATCATATATTAAAAACAGAATCAGAAATTATATAGAAAATACCATTCATTATTTACTAGTGGCCGTCCTGAATCAAAAGATAAAACAGGTTCACCAACAAGGCAAGCCTTCTCAAATCTCCGCAGGCACATTCCTTTCAAAGAAATCAAAGTACTATCAGGATTCACAAACCATGAAACTCTCAAGGAATAATTTATGAATAGATTTAGGCCACGAGTTAACCAAAGTCCATGGTCTTTGGTTTTAACTTCCCAGCAATAAAGAACTGAATCCATAAATAAAAGCTATGAAAATCATATGACTAATATGTTTTCTTTTATAACTAAAGAGGAGGAATAAGAGTTCATCATATTTATGTATTATTTATACAAAATTATGTTTATATGAATACTTCCTATGTCATTAACACAGAAATAACAAATAGGAAAATACAAAATTGACAATATATATTCAAGAGCCTGAAAGAAAAATGCAGAAGTTAAATATAACTCCAATTTTCCATGTATATGCAAAACATCACTTAGTGAGACAATAGTCTTTTGATGACAAAGCTCCGAATGAGAAGTAAAAGAAGAAATACTGGGAAATGCATGCTTTTTGAAGCAAGTACCAAAAGAATATTTAATTAATCTGACAAAATCCTACAATACTCACCTATTATGCATCGACACATGATGAGAGTAGGGGCTGCACCATCCTTTTTGCCTTGCGAAAGGAGCATTTGAGCTGCTTCCATGTCATCCCTCCTACAAAAGCAAGCAGGAAAGAAATTTGGTCAAGTAAGAACCCAAACTAAATCATTAGTTCGACAACAAATCCATGTAGATTGCTTACTTCTCACTGGCCACGATAAGTATTGAGAATGTGATACTGTTAGGGCGCAATCCTAATCCTTTCATTTCAGATAAAACCTCCAAAGCCTTCTGGAATTGATCCCCATTACCTGTACGGAACTCTTACAATGTTCTGAAGTCCATTTTTTTAATAAATTGCTAAACTTAAACAATGCAACTGAACACATCAGCAGGAGGGGGCAAACAACTGAAGCAAACATAAAACTGAAAACAAAGTTAGAAGTGACCATATTTCAGGTAACTAAGTTAAAGGGTTTTTACTTTTCACCTGTCTTCATCAGGAAACGTTTTAGAAAAAGAAATGTAAAATGATGTGGATTAGTTATTTGTGTAAACAGTGGCCAGTTTCCCTGCCTTCACTTGTAACTCTTGGTCCCCTAACTTACTAACTATCCAAGTACGAACTGAGAGTAATTTTTATCTAACCTTTAACATCAGCTGCCTAATCATGTGATACATCTCTTTGGCCTCTCTTCACCATCTTAATTAATTTGATTTCTCTCAATTAACTTTCTCTTCAGATCTGTTTCCTAAATCAACTAACTTATAGTTACCCAACTTCACTAGCACTACCATCTTCCTTCAAATGTAGTTACTTTTACTATAAAATGCTTCTCAAAACCAATCACTTAGTGTTAAAGCATAAAATCCTGAATGAACGAAAAATGAAATTGGAAAAAAGGACAAGTCAAACTTACAAAGTGCAGTGAGCAATGCATTAATAGTTGAAACTGTTTGCACCAATTTAAGAGATTTAAGATATTCATAAAGCTCCAACGCTTTCTGCCAATCTCTTGTCTGGAATAAGCATTTATCACTAGTTAGTAAATGGTGAACTCATAACAGGCAACAAAAGTATTGAAATAACATAAGCTAACTGGAAAAGAAACTATAGAGGATGCTGTAGTTGCCTAAGGTTTTACCTGTACTTCATATGCTATATCAATTTTAACAAAGAACTACTTAGGGATATTAGGTTAATAAGTTTAGATTCATTATATTTAGCTTCTCGATGAAGGATCATCAACCAGAACACAAAATCCTTAACTACCACACTCATAGGATATTTATGCTCCATCTTTGTGACTGAAGCTATTTCTTATAATACATATCCGAATAGTGAAACCCAGTACTTATAATACATATCCGAATAAAAAATCTAATAGTAGTTATTTAACTGAAATAAACTTTCCTAAATTAAAGACAAAATTCAAAACTAAAATAACTTTTTTTTTATATTTAATTTAATATATAAACATAATTCAATCGATTCCATTGCAAAGTATACCTTCAACCCTTTTCAAATCCTTTATGCAGATCCTGATTTAACTCTGTTACTCTGCAAAATCAGTGACCCAATTGTTTGGGTTGCACGACTAGAAGATGCCGAGGTAAGACTAGACTCAATACTTATGAAGTTATTAGCAATTATTTCATGTTCTGGAGTCTAAGGTGAGGCAGTGACTTATATGGTTTGAAATGAACCACGTATCTCAACTGACAAATATATTACTATCTTATTAAATAGCTCAGATTACGGTAATCTATTTTTTTTCTTTGAAATTGCAAGCTGACCAGACACCCTAAATGAATTTGGGGGAAGCCTCTGATTTTTGTTCCTAACTCGATCATCCGACCACTAACTCATGCACCGTACAACTATCACCACAGCTGCTGCCATTTACCACATCAAAAAGGCATTCACTTTGAAATCGCCCAGTTCAGATTTAGGAAGAGCCCGGGCTCCAATTCAAGTTAGGAGAATCCAAAGCTGCTATAGATAACTGGAGAACTGAAGAAGAATGAAATGAGGGTCGCTAGACGAACCCTCCAAAGATATTGATGCTTACAAATGGGGGAGACATTGCATCATCTCGTAACAATAAACTCGGAAAGAGATGGAAATCTAGGTTTGCATCATCGTAACTAAAGAAACATGTAAGTTTGCACCCCTATTGTGAATTCATTATTGTTTCAGTGATAGAATGTTTATGCTAGAAACCCAGTAAACTGCTGACATAGAAGATAAAAAAAAGTTCTGACATTTTGTACTTGACTGGATATGATACAGTTTGCATCTCAATGAAAGAATCAAAGTTGCTTCTCTCCAACAACAATTGATAAAATGCTCAAGCCTGATTTGGAAATCACAACACAGGCATGGTGGCATTCTCAAAGAGCACGTTTTGAATGTTGAGCAAAGACTTGGAAATGAGGCGCTGGGTTTGGTGGATAGAATGGAAATTGATGAGTGTGAAGCCAAACATGGTAAACTGGAATGCTTTGATATGAGTTTGTGGAGTGTTAACAAAGCAATGGTGGGCACTTACATGCAATAAGAAAAATAGTGAACACTTAAATGCAATAAAACAAAAGAGAAATATCACCTATACTAAGTTACTTTTTATGGCCCATGGTGAACTATATGTTTTGATGGTTCACTTATACTTTGATGGTTCACTTATACTCCACCGTCATTTTCTTGTGCGCCAATTTTGATTTGATTTTTTCCCCTTTAAATCATTCTACTTGGCCAGACATACATACCTTGCAACAGGCACCCATCAACGAGCTATATGTCATTATTCCAATCTGTACTCCTTCTTTCCGGGCTTGGTGTAGGATATCAAAGGCAGCCTCCAGCTTTTTAGCATGCCCAGCAACATCTATTAGTGCACTCATAAACATCTGCATGGTGAGTCAATAACTTCTGTAAGCAAACAATGATAGAGAAAGAACAGCACACTACATGCAAGAACCACTTCAAGAAACCACCATACACATAAAGGCAGAATTTAAAATAAAAAAATTTAAAAATGCAGATTTCAATAACCCATATCAACCCAAAAATTCAAAAACAAAAAACATAATACCTCATCAGGGAGCACCCCTTTCTGGGTCATATCATTGTATACACTACGTGCAAATTCCCAATCTCCAGTTTGACTACAAGAATTAATTGCAATTGTGTAAACTTCTGAAGATCCCTTTATATTATATTGTTGTATCATCTTATAAACTTCATGTGCTCGTTCAACCTATAGAAAACTCATTGTTGTTAAGTATTTCATACATTTCATGAACAATAAGAATTACTCAACAAAAGAAAAGAATTATACTAGGAGAGAAATAGGGGAATAAATATCCACACCTGACCAGCCTTTGCACATGCCTTCATCAATGTACCAAAAGTTACATGGTCTGGCTCAATAGGGTGTATTTCAGCTTCCATTTCTGCTACCACGTCAAAGGCACGAGACACTGCTCCGGACTGTGCACATGCAGCTATAAGTGCATTGAAAACAACGCGATCTGGCTTCACATTCTACTGCGTACAAACATTTCATCAGTATGTACAGTTAACAAATGTAAGTAAAACTTGTCTAATACTGCTGATAGGTGACAATATAAAATGTTGCAAAAATTGTACCTTTGACCTCAATATCCCATAAGCACCAAATGCTTTACCTACTTGACCAGCTCTAGCACAACCATCAATAAGTGCCCCATAGGTATGAACATTAGGTTCCACTCCAGAATTAACCATCTTGTGAAACACCTAAGTACGCATAATATTTTTACTAGATATGAGATTTAGAAAAAATATAATCATCCCTAATAATGTCAGGTTAGGGTGGATCGATTAAGAAAGCCCATAAGAGAGACATTGTACCTCAAACATTAGATCAACCTTCCCACTCTTGCCACAAGTTGATATCAAATTGGTATAAAGTTTGCAATCAGGATCTAGTCGAGCATCCTTAAGAAGCTGCATAACTTGGAAAGCCCCTGAACATAGAACATGAATGTCATGCACTGAAAAGGCGGCAAAGAAAGAACCTTTTGGAGGGTAACCAGCACCAGCTTACCTTCAGAATCTTGGGAGCTTGCACACACTGACATGAGCATATTAAATGTACTCGGCATTGGATTTGGAATAAGCCTAACATAATCAAAAGCTTCTTTAACAGCTTTTTGTTTCTTGCAGATGTTAAAAAACTTGGCATGATAAACCTATAACCAGTGAATATGGCATATAAGAAAAACTCAAAATCAAAGAACAGAATAGCCCGAAACAATCATAAATATGCATGTACCTTAGTCATATCTAATAAACCCTTCATTTCCATATCTTTAAGCAATTCTACACATTCACATAACCTGACAAAATCAATGTACTTCAGGATAAGTTTTTCAAGCTTTAAATTAATAGTAAAGAAACAAAGGAGGAGTTTGACCACATCACTTCTTTCAAAGAAAATGTGTTACATGCATAAAAATCCAACAAGCAATGATCTAAAGACATGTTTATGTTCTTTAGCATTTATTGGAGTACCTCCCAGCTTTTAGCAAGGTATTATATTTTCTTAGAAGCTCTGAAGGATCAATTTTCTGACTATCGTGGACCCTGACTTGATCATTTTCCTGATCCATATGCACCATGATGTGGGAACTCTGGGGCAAAACATTGTTACTATTATGCTGCGGAGGGTAGCCTTCATCAATGTACTCTGAAACAACAAACACGGTTTATAGTAAAGTATTGTCTAAATTTTGATTGCTCATCATAGTGATAATATGAAAAGATTTGACCAACTACATTGTCAAAGAACTTATATCATCTAGAGTTTTCTTTTATGTAATTACCTGCATTTTGTAGAGAAACATCAGCCGATAATCCTAATCTGTTCAGGCTGATATTTCTTATAGCTGCTGACAGTCTTGTTCTATTCACAGAAGAAGCACTGGGAGAAAATGACTTGTTACTACTCAGGGGTGTAACAGAAACGGATGCAGAATTATTGTCCTCATAAAACATGTACAGCCCTTCCCTAACAGATTCACCAAAAAGGACATCACTTTTGATGGCATGAAGCTCAATTTTTTCATGAGTATGGCCATTGATTGTATCGAGCGTGTTATCTAAACCAACAGAAGAAGCAGTGTGCTCAGGTTTGACCATACTCAAAGGCAACTCGAGATTAGAGTCAACTACACCTTGATTTTCTTCCACATGTAGAGTCATCTCCTCAGCAAAAGCTATAGGCTCCAATGGACTAGATTTGAAAGCCACAGATAAAAAAGGCTCCTCTAATACATGGGAACTGTTACCATTGACACTAGAGTCAAGAACAGACGAAGATGAATCTAATGTCTGAGTCTTCAAGGCTGTTTCCTGCACCATGGAAGATTGCAAAAATTGACAGTGGACCTCTTGGTCCTCAAAAACATGATTGTCCTTTCCATTGTGATCATTTAACTTCCCAACTTCGTTCAGTGAATTATCCCTTTGAAATTCTGGAAAATCAAGAATCTGACTATCAATAACCTGGTTCCCAACATTACTTCCTTGAGGTGATAATGCAAATTCCGCACGTCCCTATATCAGTAGTAGTGAAAATGTCAATTAAGGTATTATTAATTATTATATAAAATAGAAGTATAGAGCATATGCAATCAATTCAAAAATACTTTTCAAACTAGGCCAAAAAAGGAAACTCTGGAACACTCTGAACATTAGCTAGCAATGTTTTAACAGACAAATACCACCATATGTATAACATTAAATAAATTAAATGCATCTAGGAAGAAAAAACTCACCATAAGATTCTGACTGTTTAATTAAATAACTGAGTTTATACAATTCAATTTTAAACCGAATTTGACAACATCTATGATTGTTTGAATAAGGTTTTAAATAACTGCTCACACGTTCGGTTGGTACAGGTGTCACGGTTCTGATTGCAACCGTCGCGGTGTGAATTAACTACAACTTCTTTTTCATCATAAAAACACCGTGAATAATGGTATCGGTATTAGGACTTTCTGATACAATTTTGTCGTGGTTTTCGCAGTTTTCAGAACCTATTATAAACTATCTAAAGTCTGCAACTAATATCCATATGTATATATGCAGGTTCATGTGAAGATCGAAAAACGAACTTAAATATCCATATTCTGAAATATATATAACTGAAAACGAACATTTAAACGGTCCGAAAATGAAAATAAAAATGCGGCACCGAATTATGGAAAAAGCATAAGGAAAAGGAAGAGTATAGAGTGTAGAGTGTAGAGTAAGTTGACCTGGTTGAGATTCTTCTTTCGCTTGTTGAGAGTGAAGTGAATCAAAGAAACAGCTGATAAAGTAACAACGACGACAACTACTATAAGCGGATGAGAATTGAAGGAAGCCTTGAATACGAAGCGCGGGGAATGGAGACGAAGAAGCGCTAACCTATTGCTGCGTTTGTTTGAAAAGCGAAGTGACGAACCTGAAGCTGAACCTGGAGATGGAGGTGGTCTGAGACTGCGATTGCAACCGAGGAACTGTGTGCGAAGAGAGGAAACGGAGAGGGGGGAGGTTAATCGGAAGGCCCGGTGGTGGTGGTTGAAACAGAAGTTAACTTCCATGGATGGAGAAGGAAGAGTGAGAGGAGAAAATGAAGAGAGAGAAAGAAGAGAGAGTGAAATGAAGCATTAGCAGGAAGGAGAGGAGGTTGTTGTGATACTTGAAAACCAGAGGTAAACACACCACTCCTTCTTGCTCATCCGATCCTATTTTTTGCTGACGTGGCGCGTTTTTGTTTTTCCGTTAATCTGTGAGGCACCACAGACTCACTCCAACTTGCCTTTTTGGAAAAATATTAAAATACCGTTAATCATATAAAATATATTATATTAAATTAATTGCTAATAAAAATTCCATTAGTTTTAAATTATTTAAGTGATTTAGAATTTACATGCTGATATGATATTGTCATTGATTGGCAGTTTAAAAATAATTTGTATTGTCGGTATATCATTTTTTTCTCATAAAAACTATTTATTTATAGTATATTGAATCGGAAATATCATTCTGAACTTTACACTTCAATATTATTTATGTCACATCATCTACCCATCTCTTAAAATTTATTTTCAATTTATTCTGAATTTTACACTTCACTACATTTTTCAAATTATGTATTAAAAGAATCACATTTTCAATTTATTTATCAAACTAACAATCTTTTAATTGGAAGACAAAAAGAGGCGTCAATCTTTATGGCACATGTTTTGATTAGTTACACATAGGTATTATTCATCATGGCGCATGCATGCAAATGTAGGAGTATATGTAATATGGTCACTCCTTTATTTTTTTTATATGCATGCGCTAATTGCAGTGACACATACTTTTACATTTGTATATATATGTCAATTGCAGTGACGTATATGTGTAAAAATTTAATACACGCGTCATAAGGGTTGACGTATCCTTTAAAACATAGTTAATAATGTAAATAAATTTAAAAAAATGATTATTTTGATATATAATTTGAAAAGGTCGGTTATTTAAAAAAAAGTTTATAAAACTCCTTTCTCTAGTTTTTTTTTATATAATTTGCATAACTATTCTAGAGATGTTTAGTTTATGCTTATAGGTCTAAAAGAAATAGAATCAAATTTGATTCTAAGTCTAGAAAATACATATACTACCTAAGTAATAGACATGGTGTTAAATGTTACATTTTATCTTATTTACAAAATAGATGAGTTTTTATATCTAGAAATATTCATTTCTTTGAAACTATATTTCCTTACATTTTCACAGAACCCTTACCAACACATCTTTTAGATCTACACACCACCCTACCTCCAATGACTTCTTCTTAGACTACATTCGTACCAACAATCCTCATAAGAGTACATCTAACCTTATATAATCAACAATCCATCCCCTCCATGACATCACAACCACACTTCCTAACCTCTAAACATTACAAAGTCAATTATAATTACAAAACCTTCAACCTATCTTCAAGACTACATATGTGCACTACTATAAGATAAACAAATTTTATCTTATTCTAATTGTTCATGTAACATACTATATTCCCTACACAAAGTTCTTTCTTATGATTCTCTATATCATTATCATAAGTCTATTAATTTAAAACTATCTTCCATTATTGAACCTATTTTCTTATTCGTATGTTATTCTTGATAATCGGTAACAAGCCGAAAAGAATGAACTTAAATCCATCTTGACAATAAAATTTGGGATTTAACCATTCTTCCATTGAAAAAATCCATTGGTTGATTAACAAAAGAAACTCATTGATTGTAAATGAATTTAGAAACTTAAGTTTTAAACCAATTAGAATATTGGAAGGTATAAGGTATGCTTAGTTTCCAAAGGATTCAATTTAACTGAAGGTCTAGATTACCTTGAAATATTCGGCTATGTGGTTAAAATGAACACCATTATATTTTTCATTTCCTAGCAACTTCTTAAAACTAGTATTTACACCAATGAGACATAAACACAACTTTTTTTTTAAATTTGGATGAAGAAATCTATATGAAAATTCCACCTATATTGAATGTTTTTAACAAAAATTTAGTTTGTAAGTTAAAAAGATCTATCTATAGTTTAAAACAAGCTAGTATACAGTGAAATCATAAGGTAACCATCACCCTTCTTGAATTTGGCTTTTATTAATGCAAATATGATTATTCCCTCTTCATTAAGAATGAAAATAATTCTTTTACTACAATTTTGATTTATGTCAATGATCTTCTACTTATATGTAACAACATGTCTGAATTTTCTAATATAAAAATATATTGGATGTCAAATTCAATATAAAAGATTTAGGCAACCTTAAATAATTTTTTGACTTTAAGGTTGAAAGATGGTTTCATGGGTATCTATTTGTCAAAGGAAGTACAATCTTGATCTCTTTCAAGGGGTTGGATTCCTCGATGAAAAGTCGGCTTCCACGCATATGAATCCTATCCACAAATTGTCAAAAGTATCTTATAAATTACTCAGTAGACCTACTTGTTTTAGGAGTTTAATTGGTAAGCTCTTATACTTAAAGCTTATAAGGTCTATATTAGTGTTTTTGTTTTCAAGTTAAGTCAATTCATTTCCAAACCAACTGAAACTCGCATATAAGTTGCTCTCGGAATGATCAAGCACATCAAGCAAGCACTAGCACAATGCTTACTATTCAAATAGAGTTATGCCCTCTCCTTGGAAGACTCATATTGGGGGCTTCCATATATATAATAAGATTTGTCATTGAATTTTGCTTTTACTTAGGAACCTCTCTCGTTTATCGGAAGAGGAAGAATCAACAAGTTATTTCCTAGTTATCTTCAGAAGCAGAGTACAGAGCACTAGCTAATTCGACATGCTAAACTTAATGACTATTATATCTTCTTCAAAACTTAGGTATATCTCACCCCTAACATATCACCTGTATTTTGTAACAATCAGTCTACAATTAATATTCGAAACAATCCAGTTTTCCACGGATGTACTAAACATATAAAAATAGTTTATCACCTAGTTTGAAACAAAGTTCAAGAAAAAAATCATGCACCTTATGAAAATCAATTCACATAGCCAAGTTTTTGATGTTTTCACCAAAACTATCCACCTTGTCCCTTCACAGTTATGTCATACAAACTTGGATTATTTAACATACATTTGAATTTGAGGGAGGTGTTAAACATGACAACAATCAATTCACTTTATTTTACATTAGTTATGTTTATTTAGTATAAGTTAGTTACTCCATTTGAGTTGTTTTATTAGTTATAATTACTAAGTTAGTTACAATACTTTTCTAAATAATATATCAGTTTTGTTAGAAGTAATTCATATTCAGAAGCAGTGTTCTGACTCAGAAGCAGAAGCTTCTAAGGTTACTGTTCCAGAAGCGATATTTAGCTTTTGAGTTGTAGTTGATTTTAAGTTTTCATAAGGTGCACTGCTTAGCTAATGTAGATTAGTATTTTACCTATGTGGCATTTTTATTTGTGTATATAAACCACGTGTGTAACAAAATTTCAGTGAGAATGCAATCAATAGAGTTTCTCTCAAAAGTTAGTTAGATCTATTTTCTCTCTCTTTTCTTTCCATCTTCATATTCATCTTTAACCTTGTGTACCAGCAATTGGTATCTAGGGCTCCGGTTAGATTCACAGGGAAACATGAGTGTACAATGAGGCGTGTGTGATTGATTTCGTTTCTTGAATTCACATTGAAATCACGATCAGAATCGTAACATAATTGCATTTCTTAATTTTGAGGGATTGGGAAACACGAGTGTTTGGTGAGATCTATGTGAGTTTCAATGCACAAATCGAAGATGAACGGCGGAAACTGTAGCTTGAATATAAAGCTTCCAGTGTTTGATGGAAAGAATTGGAATCGGTGGTCGGTTCAGATGCGTGTGTTGTTTGGCGCTCAAGATGTTATTGATATCGTTAACGACGATTATGCTCTGGTTGTGTAAGATGCGACGCAAGCACAGAGAAACACGCAAAGAGAAACGAGAAAGAAAGATCAAAAGGAAATGTTGTACATCCATCAGTGTGTGAATGCGAACGTGTTTGAGAAAATTATTGATATAACGACGGTGAAGGTTGTGTGTGACACACTGGTACAGTGTTACGACGGTGATGCATCAGTGAAAAAGGAGAAGCTTCAGTCTCTACGTAAACAGTATGAGAATCTCAATATGAAGAACAATGAGAGGATATCTGATTACATCTCTAGAATGATTCTGATCACCAATGAGATGAAATTTTATGGAGAAACTTTGTCAGAACAAGTAATCATTGAGAAGGTATTGAGATCTATTACTCCTCAATTTTATTACATTGTTGTACCAATTGAGCATTCTAAAGAAAAATGTGGTTCATATATTCCATGAACAACTCTGGTGCATGAGACACTCTGAAAGGCATCATAGAATATTCGTAATGATGGTATCGAGTTCTAAAAGTCGTCTTCTGAATATCCTCGCCTTTAACTCGAATCTGATGGTAACCTGACCTCAAATCAATTTTGCTAAATACACATGCCCCTACTAGCTGATCCATTAAGCCATCGATTCTCAGAGGTGGATATTTATTTTTGATCGTCACTTTATTCAATTGTCGATAATCAACACATAGTCGCATACTACCATCTTTCTTCTTCACCAACAACATTGGAGCTTTCCAAGACAATACACTTGGTCTGATAAATCTCTTTTCAAGTAAGTCTTCCAACTGATTATTTAATTCTCCCAACTCTAATGCAAACATTTTGTATGGTTCCATAGAAACCTTCCTAGCATCAGATATAAGATCAATAGTAAACTTCATCTCTCTCTTGGGCGTCAATTCAGACATGTCATCTGGAAACACCTCTGGAAATTCACACATCACTGGTAACCCTTCAATAGTCGCCTGACTCTCCACAGATAGAGAGGAAAACATTAAAAATTCTTTAGCTTCATCTTTAAATAATTCTTTTAATTATTTAGCAGATATAAAATCATCTTCATGTTTATCATCAAAAGCAAGAAACCGTAAAGTTTTGTTGTAACAATTGATATAAACATGGTTGAACTCTACCCAGTTCATTCCCATAATTACATCCATATCTTCCAGCGGTAAACAAATTAAATCAATACCAAAGTCCTTTCCGCAATTGAACAAAGGAAAAAAAACAGACATACCAAAGAAGTAGTCACTAACTCGTTAGCTGGAGTGTTGATAACTAGTCCGCTATTCAGAGTAGAACAAACAAGACCCACTTTTCGTACACAATTAGTAGAAATAAATGAGTGCATTACACCCATATAAATAATATAAATCAAAGGAATATCGTGAATATAACATGTACCTCTAATCAACCTATCATAACTGTTAGGCTGAGATCCAGTCAACACAAACACCTTCCTTCCAGTTTGGGCTTTCTTTGGTTTCTGATAAATGGTGTTGATGTGACCAGGTTCCCCATAATTGTAATAAGTAGGCACATTATTTTTGTAATCAATTATGATATGTCCTGACTTCCCACATTTGAAACATTTCTTTTCATCACTTTTACATTCATTGGTATGATGTCCTACACCACCACACCTGTAGCACTTGATATGAGCAGTAGCCTCTCCCACACTTGGCCTTCTACCATATGAAATTCATTATTTCCCTTTGTCAGCTAGAATAATATACGACTTTCCATGATCCAGCTGCTTTCCCATTTTCTCACTCAAACTTTTATAATGAGCAGACCGAGCCTTATTGTCCTTATCATATATTCTGCATTTTTTCACCAATTCAGGAAACCGGAGAATCTGTCGATACCCGATGCCCTGCTTGATCTCAGGACGCAACCCATTCTTAAATTTGATACATTTGGAAACCTCTGCAGCTGTATCATTGTAGTGTGGACATAATTTCACAAGTTCCTCGAACTTAACAGCATATTCAACAACAATTGAGTTCCCTTGTTTCAATTTTAGAAACTCAATCTCTTTCTTGCAACGTACATATTCTGGAAAATACCGATCCAGAAACTCTCATTTTAAGAGAGCCCATCTAATTTCATTAACCGCAACTTCTAATCTCTAGCGAGTGTTACCCCACCAATCATCAACTTCCTCAGTCAGCATATGCATACCAAACTGCACTTTTTATGTCTCAGTACATGCCATTACCCTAAAAATATTCTCAATGTCCATAAGCCATGTCTGTGCTCCCTCTGGATCATACATGCCTTTGAAGGTAGGCGGTTGTTCCTCTGAAACTTTGCCAAGTTGTAGAACTCGTCATTTCCTCCTTGTTGGTTGTTCTCCACATCTTGAGTCACTGCTTGCAAGGCGGAAGCAATAGCACCATCATTACTTTCAGCCATATTCTAAACATATCAACAACATGGTTAGAAGACACTTATATCAATAGTGTTCACACACTATTCACATACTAAAAACTTATAAGATACTATAGACCTAGCCGGACGGACCAACCAGACTCTGATACCACTTTGTAACACCCTACTTCCCGATTCAAATAAATAAAATATAAATAATTAAATTAAGTAGGATGTCACATCCACATAATTTGAAGTTTAAAAGTTTACTTCAACTCATATAAATCACATTGTTATAGCAAAATTAAAAACAATTTTTGTTCGACATCCAAAGCATCACCCAGACATCCAAACAATAGTAGTTTAAAACAACAATTCTTATTATTTAAAGATACTTAACATGAAAAACACATAGGTAAAACAACCCCATAGACAAAAAAGCCATGGTGTTACGTATTAGAGCGACTTCATTAAAAGACACGACCGATAACAACATATCACACACCGTCAACTACTCAGGTACCTGATTTTTTGTACTCCAAAAGAGTACATACACAACAAACAAAAAGGGGGTGTTAAATACATTAATATAATTAATTTATGTATAACATGATAAAGATAGTATTCATGTGTAATTCACCACAACCATTCATAATCCACCTTCTCACCATAATTAAACACCACACAATATAATGAAAATGCAATGAGACTCCATAACTCGATCTGATGCATGTGGTACTAATTGTTTATCAATAGTTTATCATATGGACCTGAATCCCCCTTCAGAATCCAGAACTTTCTCTTCGAAGTTTCGGATAAGTTTAACGTTCCCCTTCGAACTTAAACCTATCTCCACTAACTCGACAATTTATGAATGCATGACATGGCAAAAAATACAATTGATACACTTGTCATTATTCATGTCGTGATCCACAATTGATCATACAACTATAGTCATGCACAACATAATTCACCATTCTAGATTATCACAATCACAAGTGAACAAACAATTCAAATGATCCACCATGTCACAATAATTTACTGATACGAACTTCATTATGATTCATTCTAACACATGCAAATATTATAATACATCTTGGTCCACTATTGATCACTGAATATACTTATATAATATGTAGTCCACCCTTATGGACTACCACTAACGTCATTAATACACATACCAATCATTCGTGACACAACGCTTAAATTACCGATACAAACTTCATTCATACCCATCATATTTTTACGCTTCCTTCCACGGACTGTAACCCTATTATAAATCCATTAAACTGATTTTCCCCTGAATCAAAATTGTAGTACTCATTCTTAGATAACCAACATACCAAATCCCACCTTAAAACGTGATACAAGTCAAAAGTTATGACTAAAATCGTACAAAGGATTTTTTTAAAATGATGTTGTTTGAAAGGACTAAAACAATACGAACTCAACACATCACAAACCTTAATTTCCATCCTATAAATACCCCTCACAATATTTTCAAGGATTCTCATCATCAACCATATACATATATCAACAATTCATTCACCAAACACCAACACATCATCTCTTTATAATTTCCCATTATTTGTTTATCATGTTCATATCCCTAAAACTCTTATTCCATGATCATGACAGAAAAATTCGGCAAGCATCATCACATCAAATTCATTCAACAATCAAGAATTTATATATAACAATCATAATCTAATCATCTCATCATACAAATATTACAAACCACCAAGAATTGCAATCAAAACATGGTAAAGAGTAAACCTAAGAGGAAATGACCCATCACTACCCTCTCATGGATATACACCCATTATAAAAATGATTTTTCTTCCCCCTTACCTTAGATTGTTAATTTTCAATTTTTAACAATTGTGATTTTCTTGATCCTCCTAGCTTTTCCTCTTCTCTTCCTAGCTATCTTTTTCCCAAGTTTTTACGTATTCTGTAACTTCTTTTCTTCTCACTTCCAATTCTTTTATAACAACCAATTTTCTACTTTTATTTAAAATCTAATATTATTATTTTATTAAATCTAAACTAAATATTTATTTTAATAAATCCAAATCAAATATCTATTTTAATATATCACTGTAACAATAATAATTAAAATAAATATTTAAATATTAACTATTACTATTATTTATATAAATCATCATAATTAAATAATAGTAGCAATCACTACTTCTCCCACCACCCCATATCTCTACCTTTTTGCTCACACACATCCAACACATTAAATTTTAATTTCTAAGATTAGTGTACTACACTCAAGGGTCTCCCTTAACACAACATAACATCACAACACACACAAATTACACAATTATATTAAGAAAATAAATAATAAAATTTCAAAGCATTACATATTTTGGGAAGAAGAGTCAGAAGCAGTCTTGGCTAAAATCCAAGAAGAGACATGATGATGGTTTTTAGAAGTCAAAAGCCTCCAATTCTGATGAGAAGAAACATCATAAGGGAAAGGAAAATTTTGACAAGAATAAGGTTCAATGCTACTGTTGTAAGAATTTTGACCACTTTTATTGACTGTTGGTCAAACAAGAAAAGGAAACTAGAAGAAGCAAACATAGCCAGAGGAGATTCTGATGATGATTATGTGTTATTGATGACTTCTGAATTTGATGGTGTGTATTTGGTAGACTGGTGGTATATGGACATTGACTGCTCAAATCACCTAACTGGAAACAAATAGTGTCTGGTTGATTTTGACTCTAAAAGATGATAAGGATCATATATGTTGATGATAAATAGCGCAACACTGAAGGTATGAGAAATGTCAAAGTCAAAGTGAACAAATGGCAAGATTATTCTGATCAAGGATGTTTGGTATGTTCCTGGCATGAAGAGCAATCTGATGAATGTAGGTCAGCTCATTGAGAAAGGTTTCTTTGTTACTATGAAGAACAATCTCTTGAAGTTGATTGATTCTAATCAGAAGCTAATTATGCAATATGAGCATGGAAGCAACACAACTTTCAAGGTGAATGTGGAGACAGCTGAAACTGAATGCCTTAGTGCAAAAGGCATTGGGGGTGGGAGTGGGTTGTGGCGCAAGAGATTGAGGCATCTTAATTTCAGAAGCTTAGGGCATCTGAATTCTAAGAATCTAGTATATGGCATTCCTAAGATTATGAAGCCTGAGAATTCATGTGAGATATGCATGAAAGGAAAGCAGCCTAGATTTCCATTTGCATCAAAAGTATCCCCAAGAGAAAAGCATACTTTGAGAGTAGTACATTATGATGTTTGTGGACCATTTGAAGTACCTTTAGTTGGAGGAAATAAATATTTTGTGTCATTTGTGGATGAGTTCACAAGAATGACATGGGTAAAACTCATCAAGTTTAAGCATGGGGTGTTTATTGAGTTTCAAAAGTTCAAGGTGAAGACTGAAAAATAGAGTGGTCAGAAGCTAAAAGTTCTCAAAACTGATGGTGGATGTGAGTATAACTCTACAGAGTTCAGAAAGTTCTATGAGGAGAATGGAATTGAGCATGAGGTGACTGCTTCATACATTCCTTAACACAATGGTCTTGTTGAAAGAAGAAATTAAACTTTTTTTGATATGACAAGAAGCATGTTGAAGAAGAAGTTGTGTCACACCTTGTGGGGAGAAGTTGTTGCCACTGCAGCAAATGTGCTCAACGGGTGTCCAACAAAGAAGTTGAAGGAAATTATTCCTTTTGAGAAGTGGACTGATGATAAGCAAAGTGTGAGTCATTTCAGGGTATTTGGTTCAGTTTGTTAGAAACATGTTCCAGGTGCAACTAGAATTTTTTTGGATGATATAAGCAAACTAATGTTGCTGATCGGGTACCACAATACAAATGTGTATAAGCTTTATTGTCCAGTCACTAATAAGGTTGAAGTCAACAGAGACGTCATTATGAAGGAATCAGAAGCGTGGGATTATAGTAAGTTTCAATACAACTCTGGTGAGTTAACTTCTGAAGATACTTTAGAATCTGAAGGTTCTAAAGATGAGTCAGAATCAGAAGATGATTTTGAAGGTGACTCTGAAGGCGAGTCTGACTCTGAAGGTGAATCTGATTTTTAATCCAGATTTTGATGATGATCCAGACTCTGATGGTCAAGACTCTAAAGGAGGTCAAACTTTTGAATATGGAGCTTCTGAAGGTGGTCAAGTATCTGATATTATTCCAGCATTTGAAGAAGATTCTGAACAAGTTCAGAGGCTACAAAGAATCAGACAAATATCAAGGAGATTTGCAGAGTTTGACATGTTACAAGATACTAAAGTAGACTATGAGGAAGAAGTCATTCAGTGTACCATATTAGTAGACTCTAAACCAATTAGTACTGAAGAGGCTCTCAAGAAGAAAGTGTGGCTGAAGGTCATGGAAGAAGAACTTGAAGCTATAGAAAGAAACAAGACTTGGGAGTTGACTAAGCTTCCAAAGAGAAAGAAAGCCATCAGCATCAGATGGGTTTTCAAGGTGAAATAGAATCCATATGGATCAATTGGAAAACACAAAGAAAGGTTAGTAGCAAGAGGATTTCTCATAAACCTGGATTAGATTACTTGAAGTGTTTGCATCTGTAGCTAGACATGAAACAATCAGATTGCTGATTGATATAGCTACTAATAGAAATTAGCCTCTGATACATCTGGATGTGAACTCTTCCTTTATGAATGATCCATTGCAAGAAGAGGTATATGTGTCACAACCTCCTAGATTTATGAAAAAGAATCAGGAAGGGATGGTGTACAGGTTACACAAAACGTTATATGGACTAAAACAAGCTCCTAGAGCTTGGAATCTGAAAATTGATTCATTTTTCAAGCTCCAAGGATTCAGAAAATGTGAGATGGAGTATGACGTTTATGTTCAGCATACTTCTGAAGGAAATATGATTCTGATGTGTCTCTATATTGATGGCATATTACTGACAAGAAGTTGTTCAGATGAGATAATGAAGTTCAAGAAGGTGTTGATGTGAGTTTGAGATGACTGATCTGGGAAATACGGTATAGTTTCTAAGGATGAAGATTTTGTACTTTGAGAAGGGTATCATTTTGCATCAGTTGAAGTATGAATTGAACTTCTGAAGAGATTCGAACTAACAAATTGCAAGATTGCAATCACACCCTGCTGAAACGAATCACAAGTTGGATTCTGATGTTGAGGGTGATAATGTAGATGCTACAACTTTTAAACAGTTGGTTGGATCATTGAGATATCTCTGCAACATCATACCTGACATCTGTTATATAGTTGGAATGGTAAGTATGTTTATGAACAAACCAAAGTGGTTACATTACCAAGTTGCTATCAGGATTTTGAGATATATTAAGGGGACTCTGAAGTATGCAGTGTTATCCCCTTATGGTGTTAAGTCTAAATCAGAACTAATATGCTATTCAAATTCTGATTAGTGTGCAGATAGAGTTGACAGAAGGAGTACTTCATGGATTTTTTTTCAAGTATCTGGGAGGTTCTATCTCTTGGTGCTCCAAGAAGCAACCAGTGGTTGCATTGTCAATCTATGAAGTTGAGTACATTGCAGGTGCTTTGTATGTGTGTCAAGCTAATTGCCTTATGAATTTGTTGTAGGGTCTGAAGATCAAAGTGAACAAGCCTATGGAGTTGATAATTGACAACAAATCAACCATAAGCCTTGCTAAGAATCCAGTGTTGCATGGAAGATTAGCATTTTGTCTACGTGACATTTTTATTTGTATATATAAACCACGTGTGTAACAGAATTTCAGTATAAATTAATCAATAGAACTTCTCTCAAAAGTTAATTAGATCTGTTTTCTCTCTTTTCTCTTTTCATCTTCATCTTTATCTTCAATCTTGTGTACCAACAAATTGCGAGAAATTATGTTGAAGTAAAGTCTCAATTCAAATTAATAGAGTCATTTTCTATTAATATTTCTCTGTGTTATCTTTTCTGAACTATGCATTTAATAACATCAATTGCTATATGTCAACAGCCTTCGACATGTTACATGACTTTAGCTCTCATTTCAAAAGCTCTCCTCAACCTTTAAAACATAATCATAAACAATCATGATATTTTTCTCTTTCTTCATCAAAACATCACCTGAGTCATGAACGTTAATACTTTATTTTATCATTTTTTAAATAAAATAAAGATGCGCATAAAGGAATTCGGAAATCAACACAATATTGTTAGAATTTCAATTAGAAAAGACCCAAACATACCTAAAGAAAGAAACCACATACATCTTTAATAATCTTTCAATAAGTTTGAAAGAATTGAGCTCTAAAACCATCTGAACTAGCAGCACTATCACTACTTCTATTAATCATAGGATTCATTATGTCATCTCATCCACAATATTAGAGATTACATCTTCTATTAATCAATTATTAGAACATTTATTATCAACATTCAAAATAGATTTGAAATGAGTGACAAACTAATTTTGAAATTGTGCTGTGTGAAGTTAACATACAAGTTATTTAATTAAAAACGTTAGATTTAATATATGAAAGTTTATGGGGTAAGTTATTTTGAAGGTTTTTTTGTCTACTAATTTAAGGGCCTTAATTTCACCTGCAATCAAGATTTAGAGCTACTACTACTAGCTGCCTTGACAGAATAATTGTTTTGAAAATTTGGTCTCGCAAATATTATTATATAAAAATTAAATTTTGTTTATTGCAGTTCTAAATTGGAATTTTGCTTTTATTCATTCTTTAATTAACCATTTCATTTTTCTCTTAAGGTTAAGATATCTATATTTCTTTCTGTAATAACTTGTTGCAAATTTACTTATTTCATAATTTATTATGTTTAAATTTTATATACATATTAAAATTTACATGGACGTTGTTGACTTTTATAATACGAAGCCAACAGCAAACATGAAGCCAAACAGAGACAATTGGTTTTTATATCTCCTCCTTTGGAGTCACTGATAAGAGTCTTACATCGGACAATATATGGTCTGAACATGTGTTTATAAATGGAGGCAGTCCTCACTCTACCAACCGGTTTTGTAGGGTTGAGTTAGGCCCAATCACACATTCTTAACATGGTAAGATCCGGTGGACCACCTACTATGGTTTCCGCTATCGGGCCATCCACCATTTATTTCCACGAGTTAGGCCCAATCACACATTCTTAATGTAATTTATCCATCATTTAAAAAAAGTAGATTTATTATTTTATATTTACCAAAAACAACATTTTAATTAACTATTTGTTAGATCAGGTTAATACATTTTAAATAAACTCTATTGTTTATTTTAAAATTTTAATTTCAATTTCTTTATAATATAATTTATTTTAAAGAATATAATACAATTTTTCAATATTAAAATATAAAATATGATAAAAAGAAAGATTATGAAATAATTTCCTTATACATATGTACTTATAATAAATCCACCATTTATTTCCACGAGTTAGGCCCAATCACACATTCTTAACAGTCACAAATCACAATCTCACTATAAACAAATGTTCAATCAAACATATAAATACAAATACACATGAATAGAAAACTGAATAATGTAATTTACCCATCATTTAAAAAAAGTAGATTTATTATTTTATATTTACCAAAAACAACATTTTAATTAACTATTTGTTAGATCAGGTTAATACATTTTAAATAAACTCTATTGTTTATTTTAAAATTTTAATTTCAATTTCTTTATAATATAATTTATTTTAAAGAATATAATACAATTTTTCAATATTAAAATGTAAAATATGATAAAAAGAAAGATTATGAAATAATTTCCTTATACATATGTACTTATAATTGATCAATTGATTGATTTAAGTAATTTTTTTACACAAGCAGATTCAATTTATATGATTAATTAAAAGATGTTTAATACAAGGAGAAATCAAACGGAAAATACTACGTCTAATCTAAGAATTAACCGCTTTAGCTAACATGTGAGCAACCGAATTCGCTTGACACTTAATGAACTTCACCTCAAAGATGGAATGCGAAGCTAGAAGGTTTTTAATACAAGAGATAATTAAACTAAACTCAAAATTATCATCATAGCTATTGATTAACGCTTGTACCACCAATTGAGAGTCACTCTAAAAAATAACATGATTCGGCTGCATATGGATGGTTGCTTGCACCGCTTCTTTTAAGGCCAATGTTTTTGCTTCTATTATGGATAAGAGACCAAAATTCCAAGATATTCCAGCCTTGATGAACCTTCCACACACAATTAGATGATCAATGATATCATTATTAGAAGAATATAGTTTTTGAGTTTGGAACCAATCATGCGAGACATGAAAAACTTGTATGTCTAACTTGTTCGTGTCATCCATTTCGTTGTTCTAAATCCAGTTATTCCTATTGTTCCAAATAACCCACATTATAACAAGAACTTTCCCCACTACACGCTTATCTTCCTTGCTACTAATATCAAGAATGAGGGACTTTGCATCATTAAAAGTATGTAATCTAGGATTAATAATATGATTTAACCCTGCATCATTCCATCATTGATTCATTGTCGAGCATCCACAGAACACATGTCATTCATCTTCCTCATTTCCATCACACAGTTGGAAATTATCAGGACATGACACAAAGTGTTGACGGAGTCTAATCCACGTTGGTAGGCGTCCTTGACAAATTCTCCAAATCAAGTGCTTAGCTCTTGGGGGAGCAATAATCTTCCACAAGCTACCCCAATCACCTTCCACTCAATGGTTAAGGAAATTAGATTGATCTCTCGTCAACAACTTATATCTTGTCTAACACTATAAATTACCATTTTGATTTTCTTTCCAAACCAAAGAATTTCCAACACTGCATCATGTGTAAATAATTGTCTAACTTTTTGAATATCCCATTGTTTGGCCTTAGGCAACATAAGGGTATTAACAACAATATTATACACATCTTGTCCTTGTGGTGCATAAAGACCTTAGTTTCCTTCTCATTTCAACCACGAGTCTGACATAACGTTAATGTTACTCCCATCACCAATGCTCCATCTAACCCCAAGAATTAAAGCTTTCATAACTTTTAACATGCTTGTACAAACAAAACTTGGATTATTACCAATATTAGCTTTAAAGAAAGAAGACCGGGGGAAGTATATGGCTTTAAAGATTCTAGCAACCAAGGTGTCCGGATTCATCATAATATGCCACCCTTGTTATTTTACCATTGCCATATTGAAAGCTTTGAAATCTCTAAATCCAAGATCACCATCCTTTTTAGCACATGTCAATCTATCCCAAGTAAGCCACTTTATCCCTTTATTATGATTACCAACCCCAGTATTAAAAAGAGTTTAACATCTTCTCTATATCATTTAAATATTATCATGAATGATAAATACACTAATAATATACGAAGGTATTGCATGTAGCACTGACTTAATCATGACCTTTTCCACTGCTTTAGACAATGACCTTCCTCTCCATGAATTAATTCTCCTCCATATACAATCCTTGATAGATGTCAAAGTATTTTTCTTACTTCTTCCAATCATCAATGGCAGCCCCATGTACTTTCCCGTTCCTAGGACATGACGAACTCTCATTAGGCGAGCAAGATCTTCCTAAACTGGACAACTAATATTACAGCTGAAGAACACTTCTGACTTGAATATATTAATTTCTTGGCGAGACTTCTACATATGTTTGGAATATTTCCATGAGATGTTTCACTTTGGATAAGTTGACCCTGCAAAATAAAATAAAAATTGTCAGAAAAAAGTAGATGAGATATCACTGGTGCCCCTCTACATATTTGTACTCCATGGATATCTCTTTTAGTTACAACTCTACTAAACTCTACTAATAAGGGTGGAAAGTCGTCCTTCAGCTACTAGGATGAAGAGACATGGAGACAAAAGATCTCCTTGTCTCAATCCCCTCCCTGGATGAATTGGTTAGACTCTATCTATGTTAACTAAAGTTGAATAATTCACTACCGTTACACACATCATCACCCAATAAATCCATTATTCATATCATACATAATAGGAAAAAAATTAAAAGATAATATTAATGTAAAGTTATGATATAGTTTTAATGAAATGATTTGGCATAAATAAAAGTTGAAATGTAGATGGGATATGGTGCCCCTCTACATATTTGTACTCAATAGATATTTCTTTTAGTTACAACTCTACTAATAAGGGTGGAAAGTCGTCCTTCAACTACTAGGATGGAAAGTCGTCCTTCTAACTACTAGGATGAAGAGACATGGAGACAAAAGATCTCCCTGTCTCAATCCCCTTGCGGGATGAATTGGTTAGACTCATCTCTATCTTAACTAAAATTGAATAATTCACTACCTTTACACACATCATCACCCAATAAACCCATTATTCATATCATACATAAATAATTTATATCATACATAATAGGAAAAAAATTAAAAGATAATATTAATGTAAAGTTATGATATAGTTTTAATGAAATGATTTGGCATAAATAAAAGTTGAAATGTGAGAGTAAGGTAATAGATAATAAAATATGAATCTGTGACATAATAAAATATATAATAAATTTTATATATAAAATTGGAAAAAGGTTTGTACCTAAATATTAAATGAAATAAGGTCGATAATATTTGCCACTAGTATAAAATAAAATCATACATTTGTGTAATTGTTTGTTGAGGAATTAGTTAAAATTTATGATAGATTAATTGTGAATAAATGGGTTGAGGTAATTAAAAAAATAGAGAATGAGATTGAATATGTGTTGTGAGTTTACTTGAAACAAATAAGAATTGAAAATATTTTAGAAGGTGGCACATCAGATTATATAATACAAAAAGTAAATAGGATATCACTGATACCCCTCTACATAAGGGTGGAAATTCCTTCAGCTACTGAATGAAAAGATATGGAGACAAAGATGAATCTATCTCACTCTATCCATGTTAACTAAAACTAAATAATTCATAGACATTACACACATCATCATCCAATAAATTCTTGATTTATATCATACATAATAGTGAAATATTATTGATGAACAATATAAACTTATAATTGGAACATTAATATTAATGTAAATTTATGTTATAAAATCAATGATCTTATATTTTAAATAGATTTTATTGTTATTTTAAATGCTTAATTTTGGATTTAATATTTTTATAACATAGTTTAGTTTATTTGTTGTTTTTTGGTCAAGAACACAATTCATTTGTTAAAAATAGGATATGAACTTTCAATGTTAAAATGTAAAATAATTTTGTTGTATATGTATTTATAATTTATAATTCATTTGTTTATATTCAAATTAAGAACTGATAAATTAGTATAAAATACAATTAAAATAATTATATTTTATTTTATTCATTTCTCTCATAATCAATAGTGGATTATAATTAAATAACATAAACTTGTAATTGATAGAGGAAAAATAAATATTAATATAAATTTATGACTTGAAATCGAACAATAAATACTATAGTTATATTTTATAATTATAATGGAAAAATGTAATTTTATTATAAATTTTCATTTATAGTCAATATATATATATAGTCAATATATATATATATATATATATATATATATATATATATATATATATATATATATATATATATATATATATATATATATATATATATATATATATATATATATATATATATATATATATATATATATATATATATATATATATATAAAATAAAGACTAAATTATTATTTTTGTAGAAACACTAAATATATTTTTTAACAATGAAGTAATGAGTGTTAATTGTCAAAAAGTGTAGTTGAAATATCTATTAAATGATAATGAAAAAACTTAAATTGTATTTAAGACCTTTGATTTATAATTAATAGTGTGATATTATTAGTAGTAAATAATAAAACTTTATAACCAAAACATAAATATAGTTTCAATAAATAAAACTGAAAGATAATATTAATGTAAAGTTATGATATAGTTTTAATGAAATGACTTGGTATAAATAAAAGTTGAAATGTGAGAGTGAGGTAAAAGATAACAAAATATGAATCCGTGACATAATAAAATATGTAATAAATTTTACATATAAAATTGGAAAAAGGAGCACAATAAAGAATTAAATTTGTACCTAAATATTAAGGTCAATAATATTGCCACTAGTATAAAATAAAATCATACATTTGTGTAATTGTTGTTGAGGGATTAATTAAAATTTATGATGGATTAATTGTGAATAAATGGGTTGAGATAATTAAAAATATTTTAGGAGGTGGCAAATCAGATTATATAATGTAAAACATAAAATGATAATATATTATCTAAAATATAAAATGATAGAATAAAAACCCTAATAATCCTAATCACTGACAATTAGTAGACAGAAAAAAACAATATATCAACTTTGATTTATTTAATTAAGGTAAACATAACATAAATAAGTCAATAATTCAAAATAAACTAGATTATATATAAATTATATCAAATTTGATATTTAGGTGATTGGTCAGCATGGAAAAGACCAAAGTGTTTTTCAGATTCTGCACCAGTCTTTTGATCTTCATCAAACATAGCAAACAAATAAGTCTCAATTTCTTGAGCAGGTTTAGCTGGAGTCCCTTTACCACTATTGACATGAGCAATGAGATTAGTATAATATGTTCCAGCATTCTCAATGGATGCTCCATCTCCACCTGCAGATGGCCATCCAGTCTCACTCACAACTATCTTCAAATCCGACCCTCCCACTTTCGCGAGAGCAGCATATATTGCATCTAATTGTGCATCAAACAGGTTCTGGTATCCAACATCATTGTTCCCTTGTTGCTTAAAAAGAGCATAATCAAGAGGGATATCTTTCATATCACCAATATAAGCAAAATAGGGATACACATTTGCAAGAACTGGTGCACCACTCTCCACAAGAAAACTAACTACTTGCGTCATATATGGAACTGAAGATTCAGCAAATGCTCCTGCAGAAGGAGGATACGAACTTCCCATCATACCCATGTATATAACAGTTGAAACTTTGATTTGAGATTTTAGGTTAGCAGATGCTAGTGCTGCATCAATGTTCTTCATTGCAAGGGGAACAAATTGTGCTTGATCATTTTTACTAGGATCTATTTCGTTTCCAACACCAATGTACTTAAACTTTACATCCTGAGAGAATTTTACGATATTGTTTTGAACCCAACTATTAGCTGATGAAATATCATTGGCAATTGATTTGATGTCTTCATTCGCGACATCGATGATTAGTTCGATGTTGGAACCTCTTAGAGCCTCCAAGGTTGCTTGATCTGGATTGAAGATTCTCATTCTTCCGAAGCTTTTTGTTTTGAAAAGTTTTACTACTTGATCTTTTGGAGGTAAGTTGTCTGCTACTTGTCCATAGCATACTCCTATTGTTTGTGCTGCATTTCACCAACATAATAATATAATTAAATGTGATTTGATAAAATACATGTAGATGATGATAAATTGATATAAATATTTTTCCTTTCTCTAATTGATATATAAAGCCACTCTTTCTAAAAAAAGTTGAAGGAGACTATAATAGAAAATCAAGATCAATAGTTGAGGGAGATTATAATAGAAACAGTATACCTGTTACTGATGTCTGCAACCCAATAAGCAAAACAAGGAAGAACAAGGAAATCATATTAATTTGTTAAGATAAATGTATTGTTAAAAAGATGAAAGGAATTAGCCTAGAAGATGAAAAAAAAAATGTTTTTAATATTGCTAGTGTTTTGATTTCTTGAGTTTACACAACTAATCCATTGTATTTATATACACAATGAGTATGTTAGTATTGATTCAATCTTTTTGTAAACCATATCTCAATTATTACATTGGAATCTAAATATTAATTCTGTAATCATGTATGTTTTTTTTAAGTTTGATTAATTAGTTATCCAGTTTTGGTAAATTATTATTTTTGTTTTTACTTTAAAAAGATAGTGGATAATTGATAACGGCATAATCATGTTTTTTAATTCAAGTTTGGCTATAACATAAATTAGCCATTACTCATTATTTTAAATAACTTTTTAATTAGTTATTGTCTAGATATTTTTTATAATGATCCAAGTTTAAATTATTCTGTTATGGTCAATTTATATGATATTAGGGGCATGTGACCCCACTTATTTAAATGTTATAATTTAATTTAAAATGTTCAAATAAAATATATATTTAATCATAAACTTTTATATTGTGATGTGTATTTAGTGTTTTATTTTTATAAAACTTTAAATTGTAATATCCTTTTTAGATTGTCAGGTAACCTTTTCAAATATTTTTTATTGAATTATTTTATAATAATTCAAATTTAAATTAACATTTTTATGTCAAAAACTCCTATCAATATACAATGAGCATGTTATTATTGATGAAATATTTTGTAAATAATATCACAGTTATTACATTTGAATCTAAATATTAATTGTATAATTCTGTTTTCTACCAGAATTTTGTTTGTCTAATTAATTATATCCAGTTTTGATAAATCAATATTTATATTTTTATTATTTAAAAATATATATAGTAGATAATATGGATAATGGCATAATCATATGTTTTTTAATTGAATTTTGGCTATAGACACAAAAGTAGAATAAATTACACCATTATTCACTATCTTAAATAATTTTTTAATTAATTATTTGTTTATCTAAAGATTTTTTTTATAAGATCCATGTTTAAATTATTTTGTTCCGGTCAGTTAGTATAAGTTTTAATATATATCATCAACTTATTATTTGTCTATACCAATTAAGTTAGTTAAATATAATTTTAAATACCAATTAAGTTAATAAATATTATTCATATCTCAATTAAATTATTTAAAATTATTTTCATCTGGTCTTTAACCTTTTTTTTATCTTTATATTTAATTTTAATATTATAAGTTAGTATATATTTATCATTAATATATTTTTTCTATAAAAACTATCTTGGTTTATCTTTATAATAAACTAGTAAGAAAACCGTATCTATCCACATGATTTTTTTTTTTAATATGATTTTGAGCGCGCATTTGTTTGGAGACTATTATAAAATTGAAAATTGAAAATAGAAAAAAAATTAAGAATAATAGTAAATTTAAGTTGAAATAGTAATACATGTAAAATATGAAAGGTATTGAACAATATCAATAATAATATAATTAAAAAAACTATTAAAACTTGTATTAGATAAATTAATTGTTTAATTTTTTTTCTTCAATAAATAAGACTATTATGTTATAAAAGAGAATATAACAGTGGATAAGTTTTTATTATTCAATATTTGAATCAATAGTAAAGTTGTTTCCATTTATAAAAATATTTAAATCAATAGTAAAGTTGTTTTCATATATAAAAAATATTTTAATCAATAATATATTTGTTTATCATATATAAATATTATTTTTGTTTTAACTTTATTTATAAATATATTTTAATCAATAATAAAGTTGTTTCCATTTATAAAAATATTTAAATCAAAATTTTATTTCTTTTGACAATATTTATAAAAATATTTGAATCAATAATAAAATTATTCACGTTTATAAAAATAGTATTTTCTCCTCTATATAAAAATATTTTAATTAGTAATGTATTTTTCTCGTATATAAATATTAATTTTGTTTGAACATTATTTATAAAAAAAAATTGAATCAATAATATATTTATGTGATCATGAACTATATTTACATTAAATAACGGAATTAGCGATAGGGAAAACAATGTAAAAAATACATGCAACAAAATTGTTTCGACACAATCTTCCATATATTTGATGTAGTCCAATTCATAGTCAGCTAAACACATAGACATAGTGTAAAATAAAATATTAACCATTATATCAAATATTAATTTTGTGAATTTATTTTTATTTTTATTATAATTTTGAAATTGGACAAACAAGATTTGCATAATAATTACTATGCAGCTTATTTTAATAAATATATCCATCTCGACTTTCCTATCGTAGTTGGTCATATTGATTTTGTTCAAGAAGACAAAGTTTGCTATCGAGACTTGCCAAATTATAATAACTTGAATCTAACATTTAACTAAAAAACAAAATCAATAAAGTATGATAACAATATACAAATATCATACCCAGACATATCATAAAGTATGATACCGGTTTGTTCGCACGGGTAACTGTATGTTATGCAAATTGTTTTAAAAATGTAATAAAAATGAATGAAAGAAAAATAAAATTGATTAATAAAAAGAGTTTATTATTTTTTATATATAAATATATTTGAATTAATAGTATATTTTTTCCTTATATAAGTATTATTTTTTTGTTATTATTTATAAAAATATTTGAATTAATAGTAAATTTTTTCTGTTTATAAAAATAACACCATTTAAAAATATTTGGATCAAAAATACATTTTTTGACCTATATAAAATCATTATAATAAAAAATACAATTTTAAAATATGTATTCTGGTACACTAATAATTTTCACATATTTCAAAGAATAGTCGATAAATTTTCATTTTCAATTTTTGGATTAGTATTCCATTTTTTCCATTTCATATAATCTCTATAATAAAATAAAAGATGTTTAGTTAATAAAAAATAATATATATTTTTTGTACATATTTAGATCAATAACTTTTTTCTTTCCGTTGAATTGCGTTAATTATACAAAAATAATAATTTAATTCTAACTATATCAGCAATCAAATCCCATGTTTTAGATAAAGTTTGAAAATATAAGAAAATAATATGATGTTCTATATAAATTGCCAACGAAAATAAGTTTATGTATAAAAATATAATCAATTAAAATAAGTTTATAACATTTATATTTTTAAAAACTAAACATATGTTTGTATGTATATTATATTAGTGAATGTAAATTACTGTTTTTTTTATATTTTTTTTTTTAAAATTGACCTTAAATGCAAATTGATAGATGTTTGAATATAAATAGAAAAATTATTTAGAATTTCAAACATTTGTACCATGTTACCCTTATTTAGAGTGTTAAAAAATATTTAGAACTATATAATAGAGTGATAAAGATTATTCACATCTATATAATATGATTAAAATCTTGTTTTTATCTTAAAAATAAAATAAATATAAAATTTTAAAACTAATCAAATCAGAACTAAAAATATATTTAAAAAAATTAGTAAGAGATTATCAAATGCAACAACATGCCACCATAATTGATAGGAGTTATATTGTCTATAGTTTTATTGGAAATAATAATAGTAGTTTATAACACATTGAATTCATACAAAATTATGGCATTAATAAAAAAAATCTAATCAATTATGAATTAATTCTTATTCATCATGAATAAGAGTAAAAAAATAATCTAATAAATTATTAATTGAATCCTATTCATCATTAATTAATTCTTATTCTATTCAATTATTATGCATTTATTTATTTAAAAATAATTAATAAATAAAGGTAACAAATATCAAGAAGTTTTATTTCTATTTAGAATCTAGAAATCATACATTTTTTCCTAGCCAAAATGTTAATCTTATTTTTACTAATTTGTAAAATATCAAAATTTAATGAAATAAAAAAGTCTAATTTTCTTTTATAATTTTAATAAAATATAATTAGAGTCTGTTTCATTTTTAGACATTGATTCATTAAACATACAAATATAGTGTCATCAGGTCATCTAATTACACTATTGTAAAAAATAAGTGCATTGCATTTCAAGTAATTTTTACATAGTTGAGATATAAGTATGTGGTGTGACTTAAGAGACGGTATGATTGACAGCATGTCAACTCATCAGGCTTCATAGAAAATCCAAATTCCCCATTTGAATTTTGAAAAGGAAAGGATCGAACATGATTTGAAAATTTTGCCAACCAAAATCAAATAAAAAATATTGGTTGTCCCTGTGTTCAATTTCTGGTTACTTTCTTTTATTGTCTTGATTTGAATTAAACCATTTTCAAAGGGTAAATCCAATATTTATTTACTTATATCATATAAAATAAAATAATAATAATAAAGCAAAACCATAAAATTTAAATTAGCTCATTCATTTCTCATAAAGTTGATTGATTGACAGGATAGTGGAGTTCTAAAAGAGAGGAATGGCTATCAATACAAGACATAAAATTCCTGTAATATACTTAAATAATTTAATGTGTTTCTTATATTTTAGAATAAAAATAACTTAATTTTCTATTATAAATAAGGTTGGATGCATTAAATAATAAATATAACATATTATTTATTAAATTAAAGGAATTAAAAAAATGATAGGTATCATCATTAGGAATTAATAATTTTTCAATTAATAAATTTTCAAATTTACCCTTTATAGTATTTATTACTTAGGTTAAACAATTATGTAGAGTAATTAGAGATAATTTGATACAAAATAACTAATGCAATCAAGTTTTTTTTTTACAGAACTTTAAAATTTTGAAACGTACACTTAAATTTTTTAAGAGTATCTTATGTTTAAAAATAAAGTAGTAATACACTGGTTCAAATTTTGATTTTTTTTAAATAATTATTTAAAATAAAAAATTGAAAATAATCAATAATTCAAAAAAAATACCAAAATAATCATGTTTTGAAGAGGATGCGTCAGATGAATTGGCGCATCCCCAATGCAGGAAGAGGAGGCGCCAATAGCATTGGCGCATGCATTGGACTCCTCATGAGGAGGCGCCAATGCTAGTGGCGCATGCATTGGCCCTCATGAGGAGGCGCCAATGCTCTTGGCGCCTATGTGTGCTTTGTAGTGTGGGTGTCAATTCCTCTGGTGCCTGCATGTCATGTGGGCGTCAATCCCTCAGGCGCCCACATGTTTTGTACAATTGATCTTCCGTCTCTATAAATACCACGCCTTGGATGCAATATTTTTCACTCAAACTCATCTCCTAATATCATAATTTTTCTAGTTCAACCACCATCAATTTCAATTTTCTCTGTTTCAACAATGTGTGCATACATTCAGAAACGAAATGCTGATGTAATATTTTCCGCCGTTGCGGCTCCGATATAGATTCGACTTTGGAACACATATACGTTTGAACGTCTTAATCGAACGTTGTACAGTTGGTTAGAGGCAGAAATTGGAGAGGGTGAACGGATTAGAAGAATGCAATGGCTTGTGTCCACGTTCAACCAAAATGGAGAAGTGCGCGAATGAGTGGATATTAAGACCGACCAAGACGCTCGTAGGATGATGCATTACATGTTCAAAATTGTTTTGATGGTTGTAATTGCATAGTGAAGGTAGAGAAAAACAAGAAATGGGGGTTTGAATTGTTTTGGAAAATAAAACGTTTTACGAACTAAGACACACGCAGAATGAAAAGTTCAACACAAAATTTTATACTGGTTCGCTTGAAATTCAAAGCTACTCCAGTCCACCCAGCCAAGGTGATTTCGCCTTCAAAAAGGACTTAATCTACTAATCTTGAAAGATTACACAAACAACCGTCTAAGAGAAATAATCCCTTAACCTTCTCAAGTATTCAGACTACACAGAGTCACTTGAGGAAATATCTCAGTAGTGATATGATTATAATGAACAGTGCTTCTAACAATAAGCAACAATTATAGAATATAATAACAAGAATTCTTCACGTAAGAGCAGCAGCTCGTGAGAGAGTGAAAGAAGGTAATTGAGAAATTGTATTCTTGTGTGTCTCAGGTGTGTCTTGTGAAGCGTTCCATCTTTTTTTTATAGGATGAGGAAGAGACCGTTGGGTGAGTTGATGACAGAATCTTGGTCAGTGAAGAGTGATTAAGGTCATTACTCTCTTTGTTCTTTCCAAAACAGTGTTGGTCGCATCATAACTTCCTTCTAGAAATAGTTTCTTTCTATAAGCGAATTTCTTCAACGTTAAGCTTTCTTGAATGAGCGGATCTTAGTCATAGTCTTATTTCAGTTTAGTCAGAGTCTTCTTTTAGCACCTTGCGACTTCAAAGGATGCTTGTATCTGACTGTCTTAAGAGTTTCTCTTTATTCAACTCCTTCAGAGTGTATCTCTTTAGAGTCTGGATTCATTCTTTTCTTTTCAGAGTGTCTGACTTCCTTAGTTTTGCTAGCGCCTGTTGGATCAGGGTTAGAACCTTCTGGTTACATTTCTTCATAGTAGTATCTTAGCGCTTGATTATGTATTTGATGATTGTCTATCTGATTGTTTTGATCAGAGTCCTGCACACTTAGAAAAATTTCGTTAGGGTACCATTTTTGTTTCATCCTTTGTTATCATCAAAATCTTAGAGATACATTGTAGAACTAAATTTGCTCTTACAATCTCCCCCTTTTTGATGATGACAAAACAGGTCAAAATGATGACGAAACAGTACGAATATCTTAGAACCAGATAAAGGGAATGAACTCCCCCTAAGTTAGATCATCAGATTTAACAGAAGTTCTTATCGGAACTTCCTTGTGTGAAGTTGGTTTTGTACCTTAGCTATTTTCTTGCATAACTTTAGTCGTCATTAGTTATCAATATTTATTCATGTTTGCAGTGCCTTGAGAGGTTTTAGATATGTTTTCATCAGAGCTGTTTTTAGTTCTCCCTGTTTTTGTCAGAATCAAAAAGACTTAGAAAAAAAGTAGGCAAGAACGAATATTCATATAGCAGAGAAAAACAGGTACAGATAGGCAGCATAGAAGGCAAGAAAAAAACATTAGAAAGAAAAGCAACAAACAAATAGCCTAAGTGCCTAAGGGTTTAGGGGCGGAGGCATCCGTTGGAGCAGCTGAGTCAACATGTTCTGAATGTTGGTGTTGACGGAATCCTGGTGATCCAGTCTGGCTCATACTACTTGTTGTTCCTTTTGCAATTCCTCCAGAGTCTTTAATACCAGAGGGGAAAAACCAGAGTTAGATTTCTGCCCCTGAGTCAAAGCATCATCCCTGGCCTTGGCAGCTTCCTCTGCAGCAATGCATGCTTCTTCTTCAGTGTCGGCTTTTGCTTTTGCCTCAGCCTCAGCAGCAGCAGCAACAACCTTTTCTTCAGCTTCTCTAATCCTTTGCTCTTCTTCCAGATGAGCTTTCTCTTCTACTTCCTTCTTACCTTTTCCTCAGCCTCTCTGGCCAAGCAAGCTAGGAGCCTTATACCAGCATCTCTGATGAAGTTGTTGCGGACTTGTTCAGAGAGGCCTTTCAGTTTGAAGGCTTTTAAGGTCATCTAATTGATCACTCTGTTCTAGTGGATCCTTACTGCAGAGGGATCATCACTAATGCCAGAGTTGATAGTCAGAGACTTGATCTTCTCTACTGAAGACTCTGCAAAAACATTTATTGCTTCTTCTAGGGTAGGGAAGGCAGTTTCGGGTTCAGAGGCAGAGGCTGGGGAGGATGCAGAAGGTGGATTGGTGTCATCAAGATTTAGAATGGGAGTGATGGTGGCAACGGATGTTGTTGGTGTGGGAATAGCAGAGGGGGAGGTGTTGTTTGTTCAGGTTGTGGATTTGGTTGAGGTTCAGATGGTGAGTGGATTGGTTGTCCAGGAGGTGGATTTGGTTGAGGTTCAGATGGTGAGTGAATTGGTTGTTCAGGAGGTGGATTTTGTTGTTTAGGGGGTGGAGAAGTGACTTCTGGTTTAGGTTCAGTTTGTGATGGCTGTTGAGAGGCCAGAGCACGAGCGTGAAGCTGAGATAGAGTGGGGGATTGGGGGTTAGAGGGTTCGTTGTCATAGGAAAGGACATAGTATGGTGAGGATGATGAGGAAGGTGAGGTGGTTTCATTCAACATTTCTGCTTCAGAAACGGGTAGTTTGGTGGTAGGAAGGTTGAATTTTATAGAGGGTGGGTTAGAGGTTATGGTGGTTGAGGGGGGTGTTTCAGATGAGGTGTGGATGGGAGTGGTTTGGGGAAGACAAGAAGCAATATGTTTAAGTTTTATAGAGCGGGAAAGAGGTATAGACTTACTTGGAGAGTCAGCCAAAGGGACTGGAGGTCTTGACCCAGAAGTTTCTCCCAGCTTTGCCTTCTTTGCCTTCTTGGACTTCTCAGAGGGCTATCACATCCTCTTCATGAAGTGTGGTGGATGCTCAGGTAGCCAGTCCACTGAGAACTCAGAGATGTCCACCCCTTGGGTAGCTACCACTTCTAGAGGGTCAATCTTGGAGAACAAATAGAGAGCGTTGGGAATCTTCCTCTGATCTTTGAGTGCTTCCCAGGAAGTGTCCAGAGTTGGTTTAGCTCTGAATTGATCAATTATCCCCATGCTCTTCAGATTCCGAGCATTTAGAGGTCTCCCAATGTCAACAGTGACATCCTCCATTAGATTGTGACGGATCAGGTGATCCACTAAGCCACTCTCAATTAGAACATCCGAGATAAGTCTTCCTAGAGGGATGCAGTTTCTGGTATCTTTGTTAGAGTCTCTGAGATACTTGAAGAGCAGTGCTGGCAGACACAGTTTCAACCCCTTGTGGATGCAGTACAGAATACACTTCTGATCTGTGTTGATGTAGTCATAAGAGTTTGATGCAGGCCGATGATGAATGGTGCCTAGGATAATCTTCAGCCAGACACGGAGGTTCTGATGGAGTTCCTTGTTTTTGGAGTGTTTGCCCTCAGCGTTCTGTTGAAAGATAGTGGGGTTGATTTCCTGGGACAAATATTTTGCCATAGGGTTGATGTTGTAGATGCGTCTTCCTCCTGTCTTTTCCATATTCATAAGGGAGGCAATAGATTTCTCAGTGATGACTATTTTGGCTCCCAGCATGTGAGAGACGATGTAGTGATCATCTGAGTCTGTGAAACGCCAGAATTCCTTCACCAGATATGTGTACACAGGGCCATATAGTCTCTGAAAATAGGTTTCCCGCCCTTGCATTCTTAACTCTTCAGTTAGGCCTACGCCATTTCTCTTCATGTTCTCAAAATCTACTAGCGATTCGCACAGTACCTCCAGCTTCTCAAAAGGTGTTGCTAGGTGGATGTGAGGTTCACGGTCAAGAATATGGGGTTCCCTATAGATGGGGGTTCAGACAACGCCAGTGGTTGCTGTTGTTTATTGAGTAGAAATAGGTGTTTGTTCCGTTGAGCTCATCTATTGAGAGAAGTTGTAGACAAATTGTTGTTGAGCATCCATGTAGAACAATGTTGAAGATGAAAGTTGAACGAAGAACTTGTTGAAAAAATGCAGGAACCTTGAAGAAGATGATGAAGAACTGAGAGAATGAGGGTTCGTGTAGGGCGTGAGTGTAAAGTGTGAGATTGTGATGTGTGTATTGTAATTTATAGCCACATAGATGCATGTAAAACGACATCATTAGAAGTAGTTTAGATGTTAAATAATTAAATGCAACACGTTAACCAAGTTTGCACATTTAGAGGAGAATGATTACAACCCATGATGGAGGTCTAATCCCCAAATCAGCACACTGTTCGAGGAGATTTCAAGAGTCTGTCTCTTGGTTTCTGCTAGACAGCTGTCTAGAAGTTTCAAGATCAGACACATGAGGCTCCACGTGTTACTTTATTTGATCTTCAGGAATACCAAGGAGTTGGGTCCTGAGGATTTCTGATTCAGATGACTCCTAAATGGTAGCAGCATCAGAGTCAGATCCAGATACCAGATGTTTTAAATTCAGAGTCTTATTTTGCTATTTCAGAGAAGCACATTTATTCTGGACAATTTTGAATGTTTAATTTTTCAAAATAAAAGATAATTTGTCTTCAGCGAGGGGTTTTGTAAAGATATCAGCCCATTGATGGTCTGTATCAATAAATTTTAAAGATATTACCCCTTTCTGAACATAGTCTCTAATGAAATGATGTTTTATTTCTATGTGCTTAGCTTTGGAATGTATAATAGGATTCTTACTTAAACAAATGGCAGCAGTATTATCACAGAAAATGGGAACGTTACTCTCAAAGATCAGAAGGTCTTCAAGTTGATTTTTCATCGAGAGCATCTGAGTAGTGCAGAGTGACGCTGATATATATTTTGCTTTTGCAGTGGACAGCGTTATGGTTGATTGTCTTTTGCTGGCCCATGATATGAGATTATTACCCAAGAACTGACAGTTCCCATATGTACTTTTACGTTTTGTTATGTCTCCTGCATAATCTGCATCATAATAACCAGAGAGCATATACTCTAATGTTTTCTCGTACATCAGGCCAAGGTTAGGGGTTCCTTTCAGATACCTGAGGATTCTTTTAACAGCTATTAAATGAGATTCCCTAGGATCTGATTGGAATCTGGCACAAAGACATACACTAAACAAAATATCAGGGCGAGTAGCCGTTAGATAGAGAAGAGAGCCTATCATACCATGATAGAGCTTCTGACAAACCTTCTGGCTAGTTTCTTCCTTCTCCAGAATGCAGGTTGGATGCATTGGCCTTTTAGCAGGTTTGCATTCAGCCATTTCGAATTTCTTCAGAATGTCTTTTATGTACTTACTTTGATATATGTAGATAGCTTCTGAAGCTTGATTGATTTGAATCCCTAGAAAGAACTTTAGTTCTTGTATCAAGCTCATATTAAATTCTGCCTGCATTAGCTCAGAGAATTCTTGACATACGTAGGGGTTAGCTGAACCAAAAATAATGTCATCAACATATATCTGGCATATCATGAGATCATTTCTAATGTTTTTACAGAAGAGTGTAGAGTCAACCTTTCATCTAATAAAATCATGTTCCAGAAGAAAGTTACTTAATCTTTCATACCAATCTCTAGGAGCTTGTTTTAGTCCATACAGTGATTTCTTGAGTTTAAAAACGTGTTCTGGACATTTAGAGTTTTCAAAATTTGGAGGTTGATTGACATAAACTTCTTCTGATATATAACCATTAATGAATGCACTCTTGACATCCATTTGATATAGTTTGATGGAATGATTTACAGCAAATGAAACAAGTAAGCGAATAGATTCTAACTTGGCGACTAGGGCAAAGGTTTCGTTGTAGTCAATGCCTTCTTGTTGACTGTACCCCTGTTCCACCAGTCGTGCTTTATTTCTGACTACTTCTCCCTTTTCGTTTAGTTTGTTTCTGAACACCCATCTGGTTCCAATCATGTGAGTTCCTTTAGGCTTTGGAACGAGATCTCAGGCGTCATTTTTAGAGAATTGATCTAGTTCTTCTTTCATAGCTAGAACCCAGTCGTTGTCTTGAAGTGCCTCATCACAAGAGGTAGGCTCAATCAGAGATACTAGTCCTAGAGGAGTTTCTTCAGAGACTTTGAACATTGACCTAGTTCTGACAGGTTCATCTTTGTTTCCCAGAATCAAATCTTCAGAGATGTTGGGGCGACTTCTTGATCTTTTCTGGATAGTTGAGGCTTCAATTGCATCTGGACTTTGTTTATCAGAAACTTCTTGTGCTTTAGTCTTTTCGTCAGAACCTGCAAGAGTGATCTCCAAATCTACAAGTTTC
Organism: Lathyrus oleraceus; assembly: GCF_024323335.1. Lineage (NCBI taxonomy): Eukaryota > Viridiplantae > Streptophyta > Magnoliopsida > Fabales > Fabaceae > Lathyrus > Lathyrus oleraceus. The sequence continues at coordinate 279,551,471 of NC_066585.1, read as the reverse complement.
TCAACTAGCTTTGACTTTTCAAGGTCAAGCTTATCATCAAATCTAACATGTATTGATTCTTCCACAATTTTGGTTTCTGTGTTGTATACTCTATAGCCTTTAGAGCTTTATGAGTATCCTAACATAATACCTTTTTGTGTTTTTGAATCAAACTTGTTCAGATGTTCTTTAGTATTGAGAATAAAGCAAGAGCATCCAAAAGGATGGAAATAAGAAATGTTGGGTTTTCTTCCCTTACACAGTTCATAGGGAGTCTTTTCCAGAATAGGTCTTATAGAGATTCTATTCTGAATAAAACACATTGTATTTACTGCTTCAGCCCAAAAGTGCTTAGCCATATTTGGAGTTCTAGGACAGGGGAAATCATGGAGTGGAGTGTCCTATTATTCCTCTCTTGGAGTGTCCTATTATTCCTCTCTACAACTCCATTTTGTTGTGGAGTTCTAGGACAGGGGAAATCATGGGATATTCCATTAGAATCAAATAGTTCCTCAAAAAATTTATTCTCGAATTCGCCATCATGATCACTTCTGACTCTAATGATTTTAGAGTCAAATTTATTTTGCACTTTGGAACAGAAGTTAGTGAATACAGAGTGAGACTCACTCTTGTGCTTTAGGAATTTTACCCATGTCCAACGACTAAAATCATCAACAATAACTAGTCCATACTTATTTCCATTGACTGATGCTGTCTTAACAGACCCAAACAGGTCAATGTGAAGAAGTTCCAGAGGCTTAGAGGTAGAAACAATATATTTCTTTTTAAAAGATGTTTTCGAAAATTTACCTTTCTGACATGCCTCACATAGAGCTTCTGAAGAATACTTCAGTTTAGGTAGGCCTTTGACTAACTCGAGTTTATTTAGCTGAGAGAGTTTTCTCATGCTAATGTGGCCCAAGCGTCTATGCCATACCCATTGCTCTTCATGAACAGACATCAGACATTTTACATTTTGATCTTTTAGGTTTGAAAGATTTATTTTGTAAATATTGTTTTTCCTCTTGCTAGTGAATAGAACTGTTCCATTGTTCTGATTAATTGCTTTACATGTTTTTTGATTGAAGATTACATCATAACCGTTATCACTTAATTGAGTTATTGATAACAGGTTATGCATTAATCCTTCTACATAGAGGACATCATATATAGAGGGAAGATTTCAATTACCAATAGTTCCAGAGCCTCTGATTCTTCCTTTCTGATTTCCTCTGAAACCTACGAAGCCAACATCTTTAAGTTCCAGGCTTTGGAACATATACTTTCTTCTCGTCATGTGTCATGAGCATCCAGAGTCCAGGTACCATGATTGGTGTCTTAACTTTTCTGCATAAGATATTTGCAACATAAACAATCTTATCCTTTGGTACCCAGAATCTTTTAGGTCCTTTGTGATAAGTTTTCCCAGAGTTTCTTAGAACTTTGGGTTTTCTAGCATTATCAAAACGTTGTGCTTGTGTATGTGTGTAGTGATAAGAAAAAGGAGATTTAGGTTTGTCATCTGTAGAAGACCTATCTTCACTGGGGACATACCTTATTCCTCTTTTATTATTTTGACTCACTCCATAAATCATGGATGCCATTCTACTTCTTTCTATCCCATTTTTCAGAAACTTTTGAAAAGATTTTTCATATTCATATATTATTGTGTTAGAAGTTTGTGGGAGCGAGAAAGATTTTTCATATTCATATTCAGAAAGGCATGATTCAAGGTTAGAGCGAGAAAGATCAGAAAATACCTCTTCAGGATCAAATTCTCTATCTGATGAATTTTTAGAGGTGATAGCAATGAATGCAACATTTACGTGCTCTTCAGAGTCTGATTCAGAGGAATCAAATTCATTGTCGTCCCAGGTGGCCATTAGTCCCTTTTTGGTTTTGAATGAGCTTTTCTTGAAGCTTTCTCTTCTGGAGCTCTCTTTCTTCAGCTTTGGATATTCATTTCTGTAATGACCTGTTTCCTTACATTCATAGCATGTTATTTCTTTGTTCGACTTACCTCTGGAGGTTGATTCTGAGCGATCTCCTTTGGGTTTTGGTCTTCTGAAGTTGTTATTCCTTTTTTTCCAGAGTTGTTTTACTCTTCTGGTCAAAAGGGATAACTCTTCTTCATCGTCAGAGTCTTCCTTTTCAGAGTCGTCATTGTCTTCCTCTTCAGCTTGGAAAGCTTTATTTCTTTTTGGCTTCCATCTTTCAGATCTGGACTTCAGTGCTACATACTTGATCTTTTTTTAGGCTCATCTTCCTCAAGTTCTATCTCGTGACTTCTGAGTGAATTGACGAGTTCCTCAAGGCTGATATTGTTCAGATCTTTTGATAACTTTAATGCTATGACCATGGGTCTCCACCTTTTTGGCAAGCTTCTGACTATCTTTTTGACATGATCTGCAGTTGTGTAGCCCTTGTCCAGAACTTTGAGTCTTGCAATTAAAGTTTGAAATCTAGAAAACATTACCTCTACAGCTTCATCGTCCTCCATCTTGAATGATTCATACTTCTGAATTAGAGCCAGAGCCTTTGTCTCTTTGACTTGAGAATTTCCTTCGTGAGTCATCCTCAGGAAGTCAAGTATTTTTTTAGTTGTTCCCCTGTTGGTGATCTTTTCATATTCATTATAGGAAATGGCATTCAGCAGTATCGTTCTGGCTTTGTGATGGTTTTTGAAGTCGTGCTTCTGATCATCTGTCATTTTGCTTCTGGCAATGGCAACGCCAACGTCAGACATAGGAGGTGTGTAGCGATTGTGACTATGTCCCATAGATCATCATCATATCCCAGAAAGAAACTTTCAATTCTATCTTTCCAATAATCAAATTTTTCTCCATCAAAGATTGGAAGTTTAGCATTGTAACTGTTGTTTTCATTGGTGTTGGCCATAGTGTTTTTCTCACGCTGGATCTCTTTACACTGTTAAGTGTTTGATTAGAAAATCAATAACAGAGCCGAAGCTCTGATACCATTTGAAGGTAGAGAAAAACAAGAAAGGGGGTTTGAATTGTTTTGGAAAATAAAACTTTTTACGAACTAAGACACAAGCAGAATGAAAAGTTTAACACAGAATTTTATACTGGTTCGCTTGAAATTCAAAGCTACTCTAGTCCACCCGGCCAAGGTGATTTCGCCTTCAAAAAGGACTTAATCCATTAATCTTGAAATATTACACAAACAACCATCTAAGAGAAATAATTCATTAACCTTCTCAAGTATTCAGACTACACAAAGTCACTTGAGGAAATATCTCAGTAGTGATATGATTGTAATAAACAGTGCTTCTAACAATAAGCAATAATTACATAATATAATAACAAGAATTCTTCACGTAAGAGCAACAGCTCGTGAGAGAGTGAAAGAAGGTAATTGAGAAATTGTATTTTTGTGTGTCTCAGATGTGTCTTGTGAAGCATTCCATCTTTTTTTATAGGAGGAGGAGGAGACCGTTGGGTGAGTTAATGACAGAATCTTGGTCATTGAAGAGTGATTAAGGTCATTACTCTCTTTGTTCTTTCCAAAACAGTGTTGGTCGTGTCATAACTTCCTTCTAGAAATAGTTTCTTTCTATAAGTGAATTTCTTCAACGTTAAGATTTCTTGAATGAGCGGATCTTAGTCAGAGTCTTATTTCAGTTTAGTCAGAGTCTTCTTTTAGCACCTTGCGACTTCAGAGGATGCTTGTATCTGACTGTCTTCAGAGTTTCTCTTTATTCAACTCCTTCATAGCGTATCTCTTCAGAGTCTGGATTCATTATTTTCTTTTCAGAGTGTCTGACTTCCTTAGTTTTGCTAGCGCCTGTTGGATCAGGGTCAGAACCTTCTGGTTACGTTTCTTCAGAGTAGTATCTTAGCGCTTGATTTTGTATCTGATGATTGTCTATCTGATTATTTTGATCAGAGTCCTACACACTTAGAAAAATTTCGTTAGGGTACCATTTTTATTTCATCCTTTGTTATCATCAAAATCTTAGAGATACATTGTAGAACTAAATTTGTTCTTACACATAGTTCTTGTATTGTATTTCTAATCATTATTTGTGTTACTGTTTATGTAATGGTACTTTCGTCACAGACGTCTAATATGAAATAAATTTAGTTTTTCATATATTGCAATAGAGGTACATGTAAATTTATCTGGTTGTGCTCGTTCAAATACTAGGACAGTTATTACGATTTTGACCTGGCTGACAGCATGAACTACATAGTCTAACCATTTTGTTCGCCGTATCCATTTCGGTTCGAATCTGGGTGCTGTTTGGGCGACCCTTTTTCTTCCTTCGCATAACTTCGTTGTGTCAGACGATGTCCCCTTGATATTCTAGCCAATAATCCTCTTTTGCCACTACGGAAAAACTTATTTTATAAACATTTGAAAGGCTAGCGACTTTGTAAACTTCAGATAGCAAGTATAATGGATCCCTTCGAACCTTTGAGCATGCCGCAATGACATGAGTAGGGGGTACGAAAGGCTTGGAAATTTCCACAGTCGCACCAACCTCTATCTAGTTCGACTCTATATTGTCCCATCGGCATGCCCTCATTGTGATCCATGGACTTGGCAACATGATACCAACCTTTAGTTCGATCAAAGACCGTAACCACGTGTGTGTTTGCTTTGGCAACTTCATGTCTGATGAATTTCATGGAAGCATCACTGAACAACTGTCCAGATTGCAACATCGAACTCCATTTTGAGCGTCTGGTTTCAAACAGCGCCCCTAAACTGAAATATATAGCCTGAACCAAAGCGGTTATTGGTAGGTTATGGATGCCTTTGAAGACAGAGTTCATTTATTCCACAAGATTTATTGTCACGTGGGTCCAACGCTGACCGTTGTCGTATGCCCTAGTCCACTTCTCCAATGGAATATTATCGATCCACCATACCGCGTCTTTGTTTGACCATCTTATTTCCTCGTGGTAGTGTTTGAAAGAAGGTTTTGATAATGCGTAACCTACATTGACAACCTTCTTCCGCAATATCTTATCTTTGATTTCCCGCATGAAATTCTGAGCAATATGTCTAATACATAACACATGCGTCGAAGGAGAATTTTGTCAGTTGTTATCAATGTTATTATATGCACTGATGATTAAAGGGTGTCTGTCGAAGATCAAACATAAGTTAGGCTAAGGTGCAACATGCAATCAGAGATTTCTTAGGAAAAAACTTCATCCCTCAGCAGTCTCCTCTTTAACTAGGGCAAAGGCGATTGGACAAATATTGTTGTTCCCATCTTGTGCCACTGCCATCAGTAGCGTTCCTTTGTATTTTCCATACAACCATGTACCATCAATTTGTATAATTGGTTTACAGAAAGAAAAACCTATGATACATGGTTGATACGCCCAGAAGAGACGGTGAAATATTCTATTTCCAACAGCACGCGTACCATCTGGTGTATACGCGGGCAATGTTTCCATCTTGGCAATTGTCCCTGGAGCATGTTGTTTTAGAGCCAACAGGTATTTTGGAAGTTGTTTGTAAGACTCCTCCCAATTGCCAAACACTTTTTCAACAACCTTTGTCCTAGCTATCCATGCCTTCCTAATGTTGGAGTGTACTCGTACTCTGCCCTAATATGCGAGATTATTGTACTTACCTTTAACGAAGAATTGTCGCCAATGACATACAATATTTCATTGCATATTAGCTGAGAGCTTAATTTACGATAATCCTGCATTGGGTTTGTCAGCACGCATGTGTGATCTAGACCCATTGATCCAATCTCCCAAGACTCGCTCCTCTTCCGGTACGAAGCTGACAACCTAAAAAGGCAGTGCTCATTCGGACAATAAACTTTATACCTCGATGCGTCAGTTCTATCAACTCTGAAATCAGCTGATAGTTGCATGTGGAATTTCTTAATGGCTTTTACACATTCCTCTTTTGTGCGAAATGTGTCCTTGTTTCAAAGATCCTTGCATCTGCACGTAAGGATTGTACCATACATCTACTAAAGGTTCATCTGAACCCAAATTCAACCTTGTCATGTGTTGGGGTGGGCAATATACATGACTTGCTGGTATTGGCTCCTCTTCCTCTTCAGCGTTCACCATTGAATCAACCATGATCTCGGCTTCTTCTTCTTCGTCATCTGGAACATTCACCTCAGCTTGTTCGTCGTCATCAGTCTCATAAAACACTTGTGATTGATCAATGAACTGAGACACCTATTCTTGATGTGGTAATATATACAACTCTATATCGTTGTAACCGGATTGTTCGTGACTGACAAATATATGCTGAACATTGTCATCATCTTGAATCTTCTTCTGATAAAATTTTACCTGGTTTTCTGAAAACCAAACCGGATTTTTGTAGATGATTTGGCCCACATTACTGCACTGCAATTTCTTTTCTATTCTTTGTTTCAGATGTGAAAAATTTGATTGTCGATTTATTATAAACCGAGTTACCTCTGTATTTCGAAAACAAAAACTGAACAACTGATGATCAAATATTTCACCTTCGACATGGGCACTGATCATGTAATGTTATGTGGAAGACATTTTATTCAAATATTAAATATGTAAATTGCTTTACTAGAATTGAATGCATTGGTAAGTTGTTCATCTGCACAGCATAACGAGCGTTGCATTGATAACTTGGTCATTATCTGTACATACTTGACCATGCATGCAGTAAAGAGAATCTAACATGCACTGAAAAGAGTGACAAGAACACACATGCGCCAGAGAATCAAGGAATCTCTGAACCAAGGAATCCATGTGCCCTAATATTCCCAACAGACGCCCATTTCCTAGGCGCCATAAAGTAACTTGGGCGCCAAGAGGAAGGGCGCCCCTTCACAAAAGTTGTACCAAGGCGCCACTAGGAAGAGCGCCCCTTCCCATTGCCCTACACTAAGGCGCCAAGAGGAAGGGAGCCTCTTCCTTGCATATGAAGAATCACATGCAGACACCAAGAGGAAAGGCGCCTCTTGCTTTGCATGTGGATTCTTCACATGCGCCTAGAAGAAAGATTCTTCACATGGTTTCTGCATTTTGTCATTCCATTGTCTTCTTTTGCCATTGCATGCAACCAAACCCATTCTTCTTAGGTTGTGTCGCATTACGCGAAAAAACCGATGGGAAAACAAGAACAACAGAGCCGCCACCGTGCGTTATTTATCCCAAAAGAGGGAAAGGAAACGCTCAGAGTAAATCTAGAAAAAGCATGGTGTCGCGACCAAAGAGAATGGGATCGGGAGTCGGTTATGCGAAGGGAAGGTATTAGCACCCCTACGCATCCGTCGTACTCGACGGGATCCACGCACAATAGGGAGGAAAATGGTTGCTAAAATCACTGCTCAAACACACATCTACACAGGCTGATAGAGACACAAGAAAACAGACAAGACTGACTCAACAGGATATCGCATCCTGGGCCTACTTAGTCTATCTAGCATAGACATCAGAGTCAAAGTAGTTCAGACTGGGGGAAACAACACATGCTCGCTAGGATGTCGTATCCTATGTATACGTATCTTCTTGGACGGAGAAGAATCAGAGCATCCGTAGCTCGGCTCACGCACGCCAAACAAAACAGACACAGGAACTCGACTGCCAATCGCTGGACTTACGTCAAACTCCACACAAACAAGGGCAAACATGGAACCCGAATGCCAATCGCTGGACTTACATCAGCTTCCGAACCAAACACACCCACACTGGAACCCGAATGCCAATCACTGGACTTATATCAGCTTCCGAGCACACAACAAGAGGATACGGAATGCCAATCGTTGGGCTTACATCCATCTCCTGACATACACAGGAAGAAGAAGGGTCTTGATTGCAACGAGGGAAAGAGAAGGGGGAGGTCTCAATCGCAACGAGGGCGAGAGAAAAGAATTAGTGTTAGTTGTTAGTCAAACTCGACAAGACATCGCATCTCGTGCCTACGTATCTCATCTGGACATGAGAATCAGAGTTGCCGTAGTTCGGCTAAACTATTCCTGTTGGTTTGTGTTTTTTAAGTGGATAACATCACTACGCAATCTACCGGATGCTCGACCTTTGGAGACTTACTCACCTGTAGTAGAAGGAGTTGACGTATCCTTAAGAGGGGATAATGTTTGTTTGTGTTTTAGGAAAGCTCAAGCAAGAAAGGAAGTCCTATACGAAGGAACCGTGCTACCTTAATTGTCATGCAAACGAGACTACGCGGAGTCTAGCAAACCTAGGGGATACAATCACATCACACAAACACATACAGCATGAAATAAACACACCAACAAGGGGCTCAAACATCAAGGCTAGGCTTTAGTCGAGGGGTCATGTCAACCTCGACAAACAAGCCTCTGTATCAAGGTAAGGTTAGCTCTTAACCTTGACATTGAGAGTCAAGGTGAAGCCAGATGAAAGGTGAGTGAAGATTAGACTTCACAGCTCTTATCCCTGGTCAGGGAGAGCTTCAGACAATGAAGTGTGGGTCCAAAAAGTGGGAACCCTTCTACACTTAAGACAATGACTCAACTGTACAACTGTACAAGATCTTGGGGTTAGTGTCCTCAATGCATCAACACAGTGGTGTGAGCAGAGGGACGACTCAACAAAATAGCGGGAGATAGATTGCATATCTCTTATATCCGCCAATTGCCTCATGGAGGTCTTTACCTGCTTGGGGAAAAAAGTAAACAAGCACAAACATCGCCTCTTAAGGAGGACTTCAGACAGGTGCCTGGCCAAGTAACAGGCCAGGTCTTCCAGACTACATGGAGACAAGAGAGTCTACCTCAATGCTTAATCAAAGCAAAGCAATAGCTAGTTCTCAAAGAACTAAAGCGACTATGGTACCTGAAATCAATCAAATATAATCAGTATCCCAATCACAAAGTCAAAACAGACAAGTTAAGAACCAATAGACAACACAATCAATCACATGTGCAAAGCACAAACTCAAAGCAAATGAGTTAGCATCCTACAAAATAAACCAAGTTAGTTCATCACAAACAACTAAACCAAAATCAACTTGAATTAATCTCTTCAAAGCATTTGCTTCTTAACCTAAAAAAACAACTCAAATGTGAGAAGTAAGACCACTAGGACAAGCCTAGGGTCAAAAGGAGGTGAAAAATTCAAAAAAGCAAGTAAAAATTGATCAAAACCAAGATTAATCAAACAAGAATAGAATCTAATTGGTCTCACATCAAAACTATGCACCAAATCCATTTCATAAGCTAAACATGTCAAACTATGCCTTTTGGAACCACATTGGAGCTAACAGAATGATCACACTCATACCAATATCAAAACAGCTCAATAAATTCCACAAAAGTTCCAGCTCAAACAGAACACATTCAATGAGCATCATATCAAATTTCATGTTATTTGGACAAGTGGAAGTAGGGGAATTAAATCAGGAAGTCATGGTATGCAAATACAACTTCAAATAAGGCTACAAATCATGTGCCAACTTCAAATGAATGCCAAACAGTGGAAACAAATGATAAATGAATGGGACCAAAGCCAAGATGAAATTAAACATGTTAAGAAACACTCCACCAAATTTCATCTTCACATGATAAGGAATGAGAATTTTACAAGTCATGTAAGTTGATCACTCAAGAAAAGTTCACAAAATGGTAAACAGCAAACAAAAATACCAATCAAATAGGAAATTGATCAACAAATCCTACAAAAAATCATGGTTAAACCTAACATACAGATATACTCACATGCAAAAGTCCAGGGCAAATGTCAAAGCAGAAGCATGGAAACAAAATTCAAGAACATGGCATAACATAGTGTGACACACATTGTCACACTCAACTTGATCACATCATATCTCTCTAACCAGGGACTCAAAATTAGCAAACTATATACCAAAATCATCAGGAAAGAGTCAAGAACATGCATATAAAATTTCACACATTTTGGATAAGGCATCAAGATTTCATGATCCATATGGCAAAACATATACACATAGCATACATGATCAAAGGCATTAGGCAAAGTCAAAAAATCATTCAGGCACAACTTTGACTATCATACCTAAAAAACACTAGAGAAAATTTGGAGATGAATGCAAAAATCCTCACTCAAATTGGATCATCCATGAATTAATCATGAATTTTTGAAGTTTGGTGATGAAACGGAATAATTATTTAAGAATTTAAATGAATTAATTGGCGCGAGTGGCAATCTCGTAATTAAACGGAGCCAGGGGCAAAACGCCCCGTTTCATTAAACGCGGTGGCATCACGTGAATGGCTGGGATCCACGGGAAACAGGATTTGAATGTGAAGCCAGGCAAAGCAAGATCAAATGCGCGTTTTGGAAGAGGAAATTGAAGTGTTCATCGCGTTTTCACACTGTTCATCAAGCTTATGAACAAAACTTCATGAAAATCAACATGCCATATATGGTTGGAACCGGCATTCAACAAGGATCACGAATATCACAGTGAAATTGTCCAGAACTCAACATACAAAAAGATACGATCAAGAAATGTTTTGATGTACAAACTTTAAATCCAGATTTCTTGATGATTATTGGATGAAATCGCACGATTCAAATGTCATTCTACTCTATGTTCAATGCTCTACCTAAACCACATGTTGATTTCGAGAATCGAAAGATTCGAAATCTCACCTTATGATGAAGCAGTTCTTGATTCTGGTGTTTTTGAAGCTCCAATGGCATAAACAGGTACTCTATGATGATGTAGAAGATGTGTGAAGGTGAGAATTCAGCTCAGCAATGCTCCAGTTTCGCGAAATCCCTAACTGTTATTGGACACGAGTTTGCTTCAACAGTGAGAATTCTCAATGATTTTCCACTTTCTTGCTTCAACAGTTCTTCTATTCTACCTGCAAGTGAAGATCAAAACCATAGAAAGCCAAAAGGATGATGAATTCTTGATGAAAGAGTGAAAAAAAGTGTGAAGAAAATGGAGAAAATTGAGAGAATTTGTGAATTTTGGAGTTTGGATCTGAGAAAATGAAATGTGATTAAGAGTTTCTGTTACAATTATGCCTTTATACCATGTATTAATCCAAGTGTTAATCACAATTAGGCAAATTGGAAGTGATTAAGCAAAATGAATTTTCATGAGTTTTGGCCAAAATGCCCTTTTCAAGATGCAACCAATGTAACAGTAGAAAATCAGTTTGAGCAAGTCATATTGGTCATTTAGAATGTGTTGGAAAAGGTTTGAAGTGCAAATGCCTTGTATTTTTGAAATTCACTTTTTTTTCCACAAAAATGCAAATTAGTCCACTTGAAAAATGACCTTTTGATGTGTTGATTTTTGACGAAATGTAATGATGCAATGTGATAGTACATGTCAAATGTGACTTGCTCAAAAAAGAATCACCCAATTTGGCCAAATGGTTCATGAGTTATGACCTTTTGAAGTTCAACATTTTCTGAAAATGATTTGATCATAACTTGCCAACCACACATGAGAAATGAGTGTTCTTGGACTTTTTGGAAAGGTGAGATCAAGATCTTCAACTTTCACGTTGGACAAAATTCCATTTGAAGCTTGTATGATGAAGTAATTTTGAGGAGAAGAACTTTCCATTTTTGGCAGTTTCCAATTACAGGTCACCTGCCATTTTAGGAAACTTTTGATCTGACTTTAATTTCTTCAACCTTGATCTTTGGTATGTCAAATGAGACTTGTATGGACATGAATGAATCCTTTCAAACCATCTCCCACCTTCAAATCCATAAAATCAGGCACAGTTGACCACAGTTGACTTTCTATGATTTCTGATGAAATCCAGCCTGACTGGTGACTTCTGAGCATCCAATCTTTGGCCAAACCACTTCACAATGATCACACAATCATATGAACTTGATAAATCAACCCTAGGACTTTGTCTCAATGGAAATTGCACATGCTGGCTGGATTGACTGATTCTCCTGATCAGTTAACCTAATCTGTCTGAATGACTTGCACTTGGGCAAAAGGCAATGCTATGTTATGCAATGGACTATGTTATGTTAATGACCTGATGATGAAAATGTATGTACACAAGGTAGGTGCAAATTTGAGGTGCTACAGCTGCCCCTATTCAATCAACTGGGAACCCGAATGGATGAGAGCAGCGACTGTCAGACTTTCAGGGTAAACAGGGATTGAATACCAAGAACCGTAGAAATTTGCACACTGCGGGGATCCACCAACGGAAACGTCCACTGGGATCTGATACTTATTACTGGGAATTTTGATTTTTCTGTTTCTTCTTCTCAAAGGCACAACCACCTCCAGACATCTCAAAACGATGAATGGGAACAGAAATCACAACTAGATGCCAACGAACAACTAGGAAAAACTCGACGTTTACCAAGACCAACAGAGAGGTAGCCAGGCATTAGTGAATGACTGGGAAGGGATACAACCATACGTCAACGGACGACATGGGAAAAACTCAACGTTTACCAAAACCAACGGAGAGGTAACCCTACTGGAGGACGACCAGGAAAAACTCGACATTTACCAAGACCAACGGAGAGGTAACCAGACATCAACGGACGACGGATGAACTGGGAAGACTCGACCAGACGTCATCGGACGAAAGGGAGAAGCTCGACGTTTATCGACACCAACGGAGAAGGAGACCAGACATCAACGGACGACGGATGAACTGGGAAGACTCGACCAGACGTCATCGGACGAAAGGGAGAAGCTCGACGTTTATCGACACCAACGGAGAAGGAGACCAGACATCAACGGACGACGGATGAACTGGGAAGAACGCAATACATCTAGATGTCAACGGACAACTAGGAAAAACTCGACGTTTATCGACACCAACGGAGAAGGAGACCAGACATCAACGGACGACGGATGAACTGGGAAGAACGCAATACATCTAGATGTCAACGGACAACTAGGAAAAACTCGACGTTTATCGACACCAACGGAGAGGAGGACACTTCACTAGGGAAGGGGTATGACAATCGAAAACCGAATAGGACGTCACCGACGACTCTACTGGGGGCTCTGGCTGGGAATCAACCAGACATTAATGAATGACTGGGAATAGGGTATACAATCAAACGTCAACGGACGAATGGGAAAAACTCAACGTTTATCGAAACCAACGGAGAGGTAAATCCGCATGGGGAAGGATACAACTAAACGTCATCGGACGAATAGGAAAAAACTCGACGTTTATCGACACCAACGGAGAGGAGGAAACTTTTGGGGATAATGAACACAACCAAATCATCAACGGATGATCGGGAAAAACTCGACGTTTATCGACACCAACGGAGAGGAGGATACTTCTGAGGGGAATCATCTGGTATTACCAAATGATCTGTGGGGAATAAGCAACTAGGCGTCAACGGACGCATAGGAAAAACTCGACGTTTATCGACACCAACGGAGAGGAGGAATACTTCTGGGGAGAGAGAACACAACCAAATCATCAACGGATGATCGGGAAAAACTCGACGTTTATCGACACCAACGGAGAGGAGGAATACTTCTGGGGAGAGAGAACACAACCAAATCATCAACGGATGATCGGGAAAACCTCGACGTTTATCGACACCAACGGAGAGGAGGATTCTTCTGGGGACGACCTTGTGGGGAAAGATATCAACTATACGTCAACGGACGCATAGGAAAAACTCGACGTTTATCGACACCAACGGAGAGGAGGAAAGCTTCACTAGAGAAGGAGAACGACGTTACGAACATCGAAAGATGATGTTTACAGACATCAAAGAAAAGACCAGACACTTACGCATGACTGGGAAAGCACCGAAATATGGTGTTTACCGACACCAAAGCAAACCAGACACTTACGCATGACTGGGAAATCACCGAAAGATGGTGTTTACCGACACCAAGGAAGACCAGACATTACGCATGACTTGGAAATCACCGAAAGATGGTGTTTACCGACACCAAGGAAGACCAGACACTTACGCATGACTGGGAAAGCACCGAAAGATGGTGTTTACCGACACCAAAGAAACAACACACGCGGGTGCTGATAGGGTAATGACATCTACATATGTCAAGGTAAGGATACACACTTGCAGGGGATCTCACTGGGGATCAAGGTCACAACAGCGAGCAAACAGGAAGGAGCACCAAGAATACCGGGTTGTAGGTATGAAACAGGTGACCGACCAAACGTGAATTGGTTTGTGTTCCAAAACACTCAACATCCTGAAGAGGGCTAGAAAAGCAGTCTTGTTAAAGGATGGACATTCGATTTCCGCGAGGAATACGAATCTTACTCAACTGGGGAGGACGACTTCGACCCAAGAGCGCATGAGATATATTATCTATAGCCGTCAAAACGTAGATAACATACTCGCATGAAAGATTATCCATAACCGGGTTGTAGGTTGTTAAATGGATAAATCGACCGACATCATCCTAAAGAGAGCAAAGGCAAACTTGTTAAAGGATGGACATTCGATTCCGAACGAAGGAATACGAATCTTACTCAACTGGGGAGGACGACTTCGACCCAAGAGCGCATGAGATATATTATCTATAGCCGTCAAAAATGTAGATAATACGCTCGCATTGAAGATTATCCATAACCGGGTTGTAGGTTGTTAAATGGATAAATCAACCGACATCATCCTAAAGAGAGTGAAAGCAAACTTATTAAAGGATGGACATTCGATTCCGAACAAAGGGATACGAATCTTACTCAACTGGGGAGGACGACTTTGACCCAAGAGCGCATGAGATACATTGTCTATAGCCGTCAAAACGTAGATAATATACTCGCATGGAAGATTATCCTAACCGGTTTTTAGGTTGTTAGAGGATAAATCGACCGAAAAGAAAGGCATCGGGGTACCAGACTAGGTATGCAAAGATGACCGATCAAAAGGGATAAAGTTGCTTAATCGAAGCAAGTATCCGAAAGGTGAAAGGAATATCAAGACCGAGACTGGGTAAAGATAACCACAAAGAGGGGATTACATCTACCGGTTAGTAGGTAGAAAACCACAGAAAAGCAACCGTCATCACCTGGGATGAGCACAAGGGGTTAACTCCACAACAAGGAGAACAGAGGATTCACATCTACCGGTTAGTAGGTAGAAGACCACAAAGATAGGACTTACAACTGCTGGTTTGTAGGCAGATGCCACCAAAATCTGCTGAGGGACAGAGTGAGAAAAAAGGATTTACAACTACCGGGTAGTGGGTAGAAGACCGCAAAATCCGCCAACAATCAGAATGAACCACAAAGGTTACCTCTGCTAGGGGACGAAAGTGGGATTTTACAACTACCAGCTATTAGGTAGAAAACCACAAAGATAGGACTTACAACTACCGGTTTGTAGGTAGAGGCCACGAATTCCGCTGAGGATAAGATGAATGAGTGCCGGTTAGTGAGAAACTATTCATTTATACCACAGGGAAGCACAAGAGACCGCCAAAAGGAAGCCAATTTAGGATCGATCCAAAAAGGCAAACTGAATCAAGACATCCTAATGAGGAACGAACTCAATAGGGAAAACCCATCCCAAGGGGAGGGAACGGAAACAACCGTCATCCACGAGGATCTAACTCAGTGGGGAGCGCAAAAGGAAATGATCGACACTTTCTGCCTAAGGGGTCGACTCTATATGGAGAGATCAGACACACCCACATCTGCTGGGGGAATGGATCCAAGCTGGCCAGATGCTACCAATTGGGGAGGAACAATGTTGGGGATACCCGCTCACTTGCGGAGTCACTTGTCGGGAAAACACCCTTTTACCCTGCTGGGGAACCCAATTCTGAAATCGATCCAAGCGATGCTAAACTCTTTCCAACAATCCATTCTTGGTCAATTCGCCACGGCTTCGGGTTAATGAATGCGTTTGCAATGCTGATGCATGAGTTTTTTTTAGCGTAATGCCCCATGATTATGGAAATGCTACGCACTAGTGATGCAATATGCTATGCTTATCTACATGATGAATGCATAAAAACACATATCTCCTCCAGAGACAACACCGGGGAGCTCCAGGAACTGTGCTGAGGATCTCATTACCACGTCAATTTACACCCTGTTGGGGAAAGACAAACTTCGCTGGGGATGACCTCCATCGAACCCGATTTGCTTGGAGATTACCCTGCTAGGGGAGGCAGCCCATGCTTATCTCTACTGGGGATGATCTTCGCCGAACCCGATCCGCTTGTGGACCTTGCTGAGGGAAAACCATCAACACAACCTCTGCTGGGAAGACAACTTCAGACTTGGAAAACAATCACAACTCCGTTGGGGATATGGTAACCTTTAGGCTTGCTAAGGAGGCACCGATTTCGAATCTGCTAGGGAGATGACACTCTCAAACCCATCGGGGAAATACGGCCTATTGGACACGGGCCGCCCTTCAATTCGTCGAACACTGGTGTTCACCATCCTACCACAGTGTTGACTTTCTACTTTTGAAAACTCCCAGACTCATCTGAACTCTTCTGATCCATCACCTTGTATTCTCGGCTCCTCCATACTCCACGGGGATCGAACTCCTGGGATTATACAAACTTCCTAGTCCTTAGACTTTGAAGAGTCTTATTGATTAACTTTCCAGGATCGTCGTCCTTCTTTCGTTGTCCTTTCATTGTTCGTCTATCCCTTGCCCCTGGTTGGACTCTGTGGGGATTTCTTTTTTTCAAAAGGCTTCATATCACCACCTGTCAGCGAATGAAGATATC
Organism: Lathyrus oleraceus; assembly: GCF_024323335.1. Lineage (NCBI taxonomy): Eukaryota > Viridiplantae > Streptophyta > Magnoliopsida > Fabales > Fabaceae > Lathyrus > Lathyrus oleraceus. Next base: position 279,534,836 of record NC_066585.1, on the reverse strand, counting down.
TAACAGCACCTGCACAAGAGATTGTTAGATAAAAGCGTGCCCCAGGCGTGCCAACACTTCAACATCTGGGTCACTCAAACCTCCGAATAAGATTTCCAGATTTCAATCTTATAAGCATGCATCGGAAGGGACCTCTTATGTTTCAAAATGCAAATATTCTTATCAAAAATGAACGGATGTTTTCGTAATCAAAGCGGTAATGAAAACAAAAACAAAACTACTTGACTGAACGCATTTATTGACTGAAACAAAAAGGTGGCTCAGAATCGAGCAACACACAGGAAGCAAACCCTGGAAAGAGGTGATTGCGCACAAAAGGAGAAAAACTATCCTAATGGCAATGTGAAACCATGATCTCATCGGGTTCCCACTCGGTTACATCCCATATGTCTTCAAGACTTTCCGCACTTTCTGTTTGCTGAACAAGACGCTTCCGATCGATCTCTGTCGGAGATTATCCAAGTGTATCTTCCAATATTTCAAACGATCATGCTGGACGCAGTTGTTCGTTCAATCCATCTTTTGCCTGGACCGCCCTTTCGAGTTTCAGTCCAACGGGATACCTTTTTTTGCTCAAGCCGCCCTTGTGGGGTTTTCGACTTGCCGGGTGTACAGTTTTTTTTTATTATCCCTAACTTTTGCCCGAACCTTTTCTCTTTTTTTTGGTTCGCCGGGATGCCCTTTTTTGCCTGGACTCTTTTATTCTTTTTTTGTCCAGCGGGTCTCTTTTTCACGAAGTATCTTCTAACTGCGTCCGCATTCACAGGGGACGGAAAATCCACATCATCCGTGGTCGTCAGCAACAAGGCTCTGTCAGAGAAAACCTTCTTGACCACGAACGGACATTCACAACTGTTTATCCATTTGCCCCACAATCGTCTTGAGGAGGAAGGATCCTTTTCAATACCAACTTTCCCACGTGGTACGCACGAGGTCGCGTTCCTTGATTAACAACACGCTTCACTCACCGGGTACAACTGCCCCAGGACAAGTAATTGCCAGTTTCTTTTCCTCAGTCAGGCTCCCTGCATCCTAACGAGTCCTTATCCACTCAGCCTTTTTCAACTTTATGTCCAACAGGACTCTCCATGACGAAACCTGGGTCTCAAATGGCAGTACAACTTTCATCCCATACCTGAGTGAGAAAGGCGTTGCCCCAGTAGATGCACACACCCAACCCAGGATACAAGTTTCCTACTCAACCACCATCGTTGGTGCATTCGTAGGTTATCCGAGAAGTACTAACTCATTCACCTCAAACTCCCCATCAGACATCAGAATCCGTTCGGATTCAGGGTCAGACCCCTCCTCCGGGATCGGTTACTCTCAATCTTTCGATTTGAGCACCTCGAGATATCTTCATCAGGGAACTCAGACTTCCTTGGTTGATAATCATCAGTGGGTTGTCGGGCGAGATAACCATACAATACCCTCCTCTTGATTGCTTTCTGGGAGGTACTTTGAACACCATGTCCCATCAACCTCCTTTGCCCTCTCGCAACCCGTCCGGTCAATACTAGCTTATCAAGCACATACTTGATCAGATCCATTTTGGACATCCACAAAGTGATATGAATCAGCATGCACTGTCTCAGTCGACGAGCAGCCTATGCCAAAGTACATCAAGTTTTTTCGAACAGTGAGTGTATTGTTTCACAGTCGATAAACTTTTTGCTTAGGTAAATTGCGTGCTCTTTTCGACAAGACTAGTCATGCTGACCCAATACACACCTCATAGACCCCTCGAGGGCTGTCAAATACCTGATTAACAATCATCCCCATGGGAAGCATCAGAATTAGAGGTTCCTTTATCCTTTTTTTTCGCGCCCTTTGGCAATCATCATCCTACCTGACCGTTTGACCTCTTTCTTTTTTTTTTATTCGTTTTCGGTCCAGGCGTTTTTTTCTTTTTTTTTTCTTTTTTTTTTCTTTTTTTTTTGCAGGATCAACCTCGATTCCTCTTTCGTTCACAATAAGCCTCGGCAACTTACCGGACAGCACTCCACAAGTGCACTGGTTCGGACTCAACCTCAGTCTGAGTAGTTTCGACCCGGTCAAACAATTTGCCCCAGATCCACCGGATGCCCCTCTTCGGCTTGGGACTTTGCCATCATGTCATCAACATGGCATTTGCTTTCACGATGAGTCATATCATGAAACAAAGTCACCGTAGCCCTTTGATCCGTGGCACCGGCCTTCTTCTTCACCTTATAACAAGAAGGTACTCTTTGGTGTGATGGACATTGTTTACTCCATATCATATGGCGACAATTCCACTTGGTTTTGGTCAGAAAGCCATCCATGAAGGTAAACACTGAGACTTGAGCTGTACTACCAACCAATACATCAATGTGAAGTACCGGGAATTCATCTTTCGAATTAGCTCCATTCACGTCTCGATAGTCCACACACATTCTCATCTTTTAGCACCGGTTTCCGCCTCACTGGAGGACAGTCTTGACCTTCTCCTCGTGCGGTTGAATCACCTTCTCCTCTTATTTCAACAACCTGGCTAATTCTAGCAGATCACAATCTTCTTCGCCTTCTTCTTCGGCATGATAGATTGGATTGTCGAAGTCATACAGAGGTGTAACCAAATTGTTATCGATGAGATCAGGATGGTAATCACTTTTGAGGTCGAAACCAAATGAATCAAAAGGAAAGAGAATAAAAACATTGCCATTTTTATTTTTTTAAAACTGCAAAAAGTGAAAAACAGGGAACATCGCTTTTAATCACAAAAACATCCTTTTATTACTGATGCAAAATGTTGCACAATGAAACACATGAGATGGCCCTTACAATGGACCAGTACGTTTCGGGCAAAACGTATGGCTTTCATGCAAACAAAAATTGAAACACAGAAATACTACACTTCCGGATGAGTGACAGTGATGCTTTGGAAGGCTTTCCAGTGGCCTGGTACGCACGACTTTATCCACAACTCGAGCTCGCGGTCACGGTCGATCTCGTCACCCACTGAACAAGCATGATCAGAATCCATCATTCCTGCACTGACAAAGATGTACGGCGGGCGACGTCCTCGGTTTGGTCTAGACGACTCTTGATCTGGATAACCAATCCCGAACATGTCTACCTTTACCACTATGTCAATGATCCTCCCCCAGCCTCGGGCCTCTTTGTTCTTCACCACCTCCAGGGCTTGCTTATAAGAAGAAATGGACAGCTTCTTCTCCTTCTCAATAACAATAACATTCTCCACCTTGACGGTTTCGATTGCTTGACTGGGCATTTCAAGTTTTCCACTGTCCGTTTCTACTTCTATCATCTTCTGGGTCGGGTCTCTCATCAATCCCTCTGTGGTGGTAGCCGCATAACAAATATCAACAACAGGGAGAACTCCATCCTGCATCAGAGATTTTGGGACCGCAGGCATCGGACCCTTTAACTGATCTTCCTCAGTCACCCCCATTCCTCTCTTGACCTTTTTCACCATCTTCACTTTCACAGGACCCTGCCTTGGTATGGGGTTGACCTCGCCATTCATTATCTGTGCCAAGCTGATGGTCTTAGAGTCCACCATGTCTTGGACGACATGCTTGAAAGCCCTACAACCCTCAATGCTGTGTCCGGGTGCCTCAGAATGGAACTCGCACCTGGCATTCTCATCATAGTGTGCAGGCATCCGCTGCCGTTCTATGGGAATCAATATCCTTGTCCGGACTAACCCCAAATCCCTCAATCTCCTGAACAGAAGGGTGTAGGTCACAGGCGGCTCCTCAAACTGACGATCCTCCTTTTTCTTCTTCACCTGGCTCTTAGCTCTCGGTGCCTTCTGTTGAGGTGGTGGTTGTTGTTGCGGTACAGGTGGATTACCAACAGGAGTGGTTACAGTGGCAGCATAAGGGTGATAACGATCCTGATTGCGTTCCCTTTTTACCGGCATACCAACTGACTCAACCTCCTTCTTGAGTGGACCACTGTCAGAGGGTTTCTTGGCTACAGTGCCAGAGGGTTTGTTCACTTCGGAGGACGGAGCCTTCCCCTGAACTTTCTCCACTATCAGCCACTTCTCAATCTTGTCCAATCTCTCAGACATGGGTTTCTGCCCCAAGGCAAGCCCTTGCACAACACTGAGCAAATCCCTCACCATCTCTTTCAGTTCGAGGATGTCGGCATTGGGAGGATCCATCAGTTTGGATTTGTTGCTTCTAGCAGGATATCTGAGAAAACGAGCTACGCGCACCGGTTGACACCTACAAAACAGCAAATGGGTTAGTATGACTCACGTATGCAATGTCTATCCGTACTAGGAAAATTCTGTCCTTTGATTCCAGCATCACTGAGACAGATAATTTTTCATCAATAACAATTTGACATCTGGATGTCTCTCAACCAGAATCTCAATCAACAATGGACCCTGAGTACGGATCGACATGGGTTGAATGCAGATGAATGCAAAATGGGATGATGCAAATGCATGAATGCAGGTCACTGGGCCACCAAGTCATCCGAAGACCCATTCTCTGAACCAGTCACAGTCAACTGAGTCACCATAAATCCGACTTGGGGAGTTCCGAAATAAACGGAACTGGAGATTACATCATCATCACAGAAACATCCACTGAACGGATGACAGCCAGATCCTCTGAACAGGTACTCTCAAATTCAACCCAGGGATCCGAAATAAACGGAACCCGCTGATAAACCACGGACAGAACTCTGGCGTCCCAGAAATAAATGTCCATAATTCACAGTCACCATCAGTACCAAAAGTCACCAACAAGTCACCGACTGTACCTGTTAAAATGATCATTCCCCCCCACTCATGGGTGTCATCTAGGCCAGGGTAAGGTCGAGAGAGAAACGCAGGATAAACAACCCTTTCAAGAATATCATCCTGTGCACACCTGATGTATGCACCGATAATACCCCATCAGAGTCTGAACTGCTTGTGATATCAATGTTCCGCTAAGTGGCGCATACCACCCGCTTCCCATGAATCACTCTATTCCTAGGTTTCCTAGATTGCACTCATAGTCTGGGTATTGGGCCTTTTACCTCGAGTAACTCCCACCCCAAACAGAGAGAACACAACACAACCAGCAGATGAATATGAATGAATGCAAACATTAATGCAAATAATAAATGCAAATAATAAACAATGAATGCAATAAATAGCAGCACAAAGCAACCAAAGCCCTAACCTAGAGCGCGCTAGGAGAGACTCGCTTAGAGAAGATGGACCAGCAAGAGGTCAACTTCTCATCATGAGTCCCCAGCAGAGTCGCCAGCTGTCGCATTACGCAAAAAAACCGGCGGGAAAACAAGAACAACAGAGCCGCCACCGTGCGTTATTTATCCCAAAAGAGGGAAAGGAAACGCTCAGAGTAAACCTAGAAAAAGCGTGGTCTCGCGACCAAAGAGAATGGGATCGGGAGTCGGTTATGCGAAGGGAAGGTATTAGCACCCCTACGCATCCGTCGTACTCGACGGGATCCACGCACAATAGGGAGGAAAATGGTTGCTAAAATCACTGCTCAAACACACATCTACACAGGCTGATAGAGACACAAGAAAACAGACAAGACTGACTCGGCAGGATATCGCATCCTGGGCCTACTTAGTCTATCTAGCATAGACATCAGAGTCAAAGTAGTTCAGACTGGGGGAAACAACACATGCTCGCTAGGATGTCGTATCCTATGTATACGTATCTTCTTGGACGGAGAAGAATCAGAGCATCCGTAGCTCGGCTCATGCACGCCAAACAAAACAGACACAGGAACTCGACTGCCAATCGCTGGACTTACGTCAAACTCCACACAAACAAGGGCAAACATGGAACCCGAATTCCAATCGCTGGACTTACATCAGCTTCCGAACCAAACACACCCACACTGGAACCCGAATGCCAATCACTGGACTTATATCAGCTTCCGAGCACACAACAAGAGGATACGGAATGCCAATCGCTGGGCTTACATCCATCTCCTGACATACACAGGAAGAAGAAGGGTCTCGATTGCAACAAGGGCAAGAGAAGGGGGAGGTCTCAATCGCAACGAGGGCGAGAGAAAAGAATTAGTGTTAGTTGTTAGTCAAACTCGACAAGACATCGCATCTCATGCCTACGTATCTCATCTGGACATGAGAATCAGAGTTGCCGTAGTTCGGCTAAACTATTCCTGTTGGTTTGTGTTTTTTAAGTGGATAACGTCACTACGCAATCTACCGGATGCTCGACCTTTGGAGACTTACTCACCTGTAGTAGAAGGAGTTGACGTATCCTTAAGAGGGGATAATGTTTGTTTGTGTTTTAGGAAAGCTCAAGCAAGAAAGGAAGTCCTATACGAAGGAACCGTGCTACCTTAATTGTCATGCAAACAAGACTACGCGGAGTCTAGCAAACCTAGGGGATACAATCACATCACACAAACACATACAGCATGAAATAAACACACCAACAAGGGGCTCAAACATCAAGGCTAGGCTTTAGTCGAGGGGTCATGTCAACCTCGACAAACAAGCCTCTGTATCAAGGTAAGGTTAGCTCTTAACCTTGACATTGAGAGTCAAGGTGAAGCCAGATGAAAGGTGAGTGAAGATTAGACTTCACAGCTCTTATCCCTGGTCAGGGAGAGCTTCAGACAATGAAGTGTGGGTCCAGAAAGTGGGAACCCTTCTACACTTAAGACAATGACTCAACTGTACAACTGTACAAGATCTTGGGGTTAGTGTCCTCAATGCATCAACACAGTGGTGTGAGCAGAGGGACGACTCAACAGAATAGCGGGAGATAGATTGCCTATCTCTTATATCCGCCAATTGCCTCATAGAGGTCTTTACCTGCTTGGGGACAAAAGTAAACAAGCACAAACATCGCCTCTTAAGGAGGACTTCAGACAGGTGCCTGGCCAAGTAACAGGCCAGGTCTTCCAGACTACATGGAGACAAGAGAGTCTACCTCAATGCTTAAGCAAAGCAAAGTAATAGCTAGTTCTCAAAGAACTAAAGCGACTATGGTACCTGAAATCAATCAAATATAATCAGTATCCCAATCACAAAGTCAAAACAGACAAGTTAAGAACCAACAGACAACACAATCAATCACATGTGCAAAGCACAAACTCAAAGCAAATGAGTTAGCATCCTACAAAATAAACCAAGTTAGTTCATCACAAACAACTAAACCAAAATCAACTTGAATTAATCTCTTCAAAGCATTTGCTTCTTAACCTGAAAAAACAACTCAAATGTGAGAAGTAAGACCACTAGGACTAGCATAGGGTCAAAAGGAGGTGAAAAATTCAAAACAGCAAGTAAAAATTGATCAAAACCAAGATTAATCAAACAAGAATAGAATCTAATTGGTCTCACATCAAAACTATGCACCAAATCCATTTCATAAGCTAAACATGTCAAACTATGCCTTTTGGAACCACATTGGAGCTAACAGAATGATCACACTCAAACCAATATCAAAACAGCTCAATAAATTCCACAAAAATTCCAGCTCAAACAGAACACATTCAATGAGCATCATATCAAATTTCATGTTATTTGGACAAGTGGAAGTAGGGGAATTAAATCAGGAAGTCATGGTATGCAAATACAACTTCAAATAAGGCTACAAATCATGTGCCAACTTCAAATGAATGCCAAACAGTGGAAACAAATGATAAATGAATGGGACCAAAGCCAATATGAAATTAAACATGTTAAGAAACACTCCACCAAATTTCATCTTCACATGATAAGGAATGAGAATTTTACAAGTCATGTAAGTTGATCACTCAAGAAAAGTTCACAAAATGGTAAACAGCAAACAAAAATACCAATCAAATAGGAAATTGATCAACAAATCCTACAAAAAATCATGGTTAAACCTAACATACAGATATACTCACATGCAAAAGTCCAGGGCAAATGGCAAAGCAGAAGCATGGAAACAAAATTCAAGAACATGGCATAACATAGTGTGACACACATTGTCACACTCAACTTGATCACATCATATCTCTCTAACCAGGGACTCAAAATTAGCAAACTATATACCAAAATCACCAGGAAAGAGTCAAGAACATGCATATAAAATTTCACACATTTTGGATAAGGCATCAAGATTTCATGATCCATATGGCAAAACATATACACATAGCATACATGATCAAAGGCATTAGGCAAAGTCAAAAAATCAGCCAGGCACAACTTTGACTATCATACCTAAAAAACACTAGAGAAAATTTGGAGATGAATGCAAAAATCCTCACTCAAATTGGATCATCCATGAATTAATCATGAATTTTTGAAGTTTGGTGATGAAACGGAATAATTATTTAAGAATTTAAATGAATTAATTGGCGCGAGTGGCAATCTCGTAATTAAACGGAGCCAGGGGCAAAACGCCCCGTTTCATTAAACGCGGTGGCGTCATGTGAATGGCTGGGATCCGCGGGAAACAGGATTTGAATGTGAAGCCAGGCAAAGCAAGATCAAACGCGCGTTTTGGAAGAGGAAATTGAAGTGTTCATCGCGTTTTCACACTGTTCATCAAGCTTATGAACAAAACTTCATGAAAATCAACATGCCATATATGGTTGGAACCGGAATTCAACAAGGATCACGAATATCACAGTGAAATTGTCCAGAACTCAACATACAAAAAGATACGATCAAGAAATGTTTTGATGTACAAACTTTAAATCCAGATTTCTTGATGATTATTGGATGAAATCGCACGATTCAAATGTCATTCTACTCTATGTTCAATGCTCTACCTAAACCACATGTTGATTTCGAGAATCGAAAGATTCGAAATCTCACCTTATGATGAAGCAGTTCTTGATTCTGGTGTTTTTGAAGCTCCAATGGCATAAACAGGTACTCTATGATGATGTAGAAGATGTGTGAAGGTGAGAATTCAGCTCAGCAATGCTCCAGTTTCGCGAAATCCCTAACTGTTATTGGACACGAGTTTGCTTCAACAGTGAGAATTCTCAATGATTTTCCACTTTCTTGCTTCAACAGTTCTTCTATTCTACCTGCAAGTGAAGATCAAAACCATAGAAAGCCAAAAGGATGATGAATTCTTGATGAAAGAGTGAAAAAAAGTGTGAAGAAAATGGAGAAAATTGAGAGAATTTGTGAATTTTGGAGTTTGGATCTGAGAAAATGAAATGTGATTAAGAGTTTCTGTTACAATTATGCCTTTATACCATATATTAATCCAAGTGTTAATCACAATTAGGCAAATTGGAAGTGATTAAGCAAAATGAATTTTCATGAGTTTTGGCCAAAATGCCCTTTTCAAGATGCAACCAATGTAACAGTAGAAAATCAGTTTGAGCAAGTCATATTGGTCATTTAGAATGTGTTGGAAAAGGTTTGAAGTGCAAATGCCTTGTATTTTTGAAATTCACTTTTTTTTTCCACAAAAATGCAAATTAGTCCACTTGAAAAATGACCTTTTGATGTGTTGATTTTTGACGAAATGTAATGATGCAATGTGATAGTACATGTCAAATGTGACTTGCTCAAAAAAGAATCACCCAATTTGGCCAAATGGTTCATGAGTTATGACCTTTTGAAGTTCAACATTTTCTGAAAATGATTTGATCATAACTTGCCAACCACACATGAGAAATGAGTGTTCTTGGACTTTTTGGAAAGGTGAGATCAAGATCTTCAACTTTCACGTTGGACAAAATTCCATTTGAAGCTTGTATGATGAAGTAATTTTGAGGAGAAGAACTTTCCATTTTTGGCAGTTTCCAATTACAGGTCACCTGCCATTTTAGGAAACTTTTGATCTGACTTTAATTTCTTCAACATTGATCTTTGGTATGTCAAATGAGACTTGTATGGACATGAATGAATCCTTTCAAACCATCTCCCACCTTCAAATCCATAAAATCAGGCACAGTTGACCACAGTTGACTTTCTATGATTTCTGATGAAATCCAGCCTGACTGGTGACTTCTGAGCATCCAATCTTTGGCCAAACCACTTCACAATGATCACACAATCATATGAACTTGATAAATCAACCCTAGGACTTTGTCTCAATGGAAATTGCACATGCTGGCTGGATTGACTGATTCTCCTGATCAGTTAACCTAATCTGTCTGAATGACTTGCACTTGGGCAAAAGGCAATGCTATGTTATGCAATGGACTATGTTATGTTAATGACCTGATGATGAAAATGTATGTACATAAGGTAGGTGCAAATTTGAGGTGCTACAGGTTACAAACCTACTCATTCATTCATAAATAAATAGCCTCTCATATCAACAATATCAAATCATCTTCATCAATACTGAATTATATTCTTCTTTGTCACACTAATCCTCTACCACACTCAAGCTCTACAAAATCAAATCATGTCTTTGTTGACTATGGGCGATGAACACAGAGGCACACTCGAGAATATCTCGACATTTGTATGTTCTCTCTCTCTTTTTACTTTTTCGGTTTTTAGTCTTATACCTTTGTTATATATGTTTTTCTTACTTCTTATAGAGTTGTGTTTGTTGATTATGTATTTCTTCTTCTTATTGTATTTTCTTACTTTTTTGTTATTAGGATCCGAAGCGGTTTAGATGTCGTGTACATGAATATGTACCCCCACGATCCTTTAATAGAACCATATATTAGAGGATGTGGATTTGGAAATCTACTCAACATTGTTTCGTACTCGATGGACTACAAGTTCATTTTGGCTTTGTTGGAGAGATGGAGACCCGAGACCCACACATTTCACCTTCTGATTGGTGAGCGTACCGTCACCCTTGAGGACGTATACATGTTGTTGGGTCTCCGTATAGATGGAAAGGCCGTGAATGGTAGAGTTAACCAAGACAATAATATCTGCAATGAATTATTGGATGCCCCTTTGTTAGACGACGAAACCGAGGAAGACATGTCTGGTCAAGCAAGGGGGCAAGGTATAAATTTAAAATACCTTAAACTATATTATGCTAGTATAGTATTGTCCGAAGATTCAACCGAGTATGAGAAAATAATAAAAGCTCAGTGTTATATTATGATTTTATTTGGTAATTTTTTGTTTCCAGAAAGTACAAGTAATTCTGTAAATATAATGTATTTACCTTTATTACGCAACATTAATAAGGTAAACACTTATAGTTAGGGTTCAACTGTGTTGGCCCATCTATATAGTGCAATGTGTAAAACTGCAAAAAAGAATACATGTACTTTTTTTCATGTGCGTATTTGCTTCAAGCTTGGGGTTGGTCAAGAATGTCGTCGCTCGCCCCGATAAATGAGCGCCCATTCATGTTCCTGTTTGCAACCAAGTAAGTCTAACACTTTACCATTTACCATTTAGTTAATTATATTATATATTATAATTAACAGTAAATAATATTTTTCACTTCTTTTTTATCTAAGGTGGTCACTAAGGGGGATGAACTACAATAGGTGTTCGAAACACTCTATTGTAGTCTATCGCAATCTATTGGACCACATTGGACATGACGATGTAACAACCCTACCCAACTATATTTTAATTTAAAAATACTTCTCAAATTATTTTCCATCTAATCGTTTCGTATTGTTTTACAGTTTATCTGGAGGCCATATCTGGGTCTGGATCATGATGTGAACCATGACGATGCTGCAGTTTGGACAACGAAGACACCGATTATCCGATTCACTACGGTGGAAATGCACCAGAGTGGCTGGGTCAAACTACAGTTCGGAATGCTAGAACAGATTCCAGAATCTCCCACGTGTTTGGGGAATTGGCATAAAAAATGGTTGATGCACAATGGGATTATTCTGACTGGAGAGACTTTGCAAAAGAGATGTGTCGTCAATGGAGGAATCGACGACAATGCATCTTAAACGAACCAGTCATCCATGGTGCAAGCCCGACTCAACAATATATGGCATGGTTTAGGTCGATAACAACTCGACAATTTGTATTTGAGCCGCGGTATTTTATGGGTCCACGCCAACTTGCTTCGTCATCGTACGCCCCACAACAATTCACCATCCAACACCAATGTGAACCCACATAAATCCAACAACCAACCACACAACATCAACCTACCACATACACACAACAACCAAACATCCAACCTCGCAACCCGTCATGCCAACCACCCAACAACCAACCATCCAACGTCGCAATCCATTCATACCACCCACCCAAACACAAAACCAAGAATCAAACCCCGCAACCACAACCGTTTATAGCTCAGATGATTCATATGGGTCACTTCATCGTAGTCCCCCTACCAATGACCACACAAACATCCCATCAACATAACACCCAACCGTTGTTTAACTATAGTACTCCCCAGGAACCATTGTTTCGTTTCCAAAACGAATCAATGTCCCAATTTGGGCAACTATACCGTCCCCAATTCACCCAACCCCAACGACCTAACTACGATGATATGGGCACCGAACTCCATTACGGAAGCGTCGTTGGCCAGAGCCCCTTCGGATATTGGGAACAAATGATGACACATCTGTCAAATACCGCTGGAACTTCCGCCGGACCTTCCCACTAGCCATCGCCCGATCAGGTCAGCACACAAACACCTCAAGAAAATCGTGGGAGACCTCAAAGACAAACTAACGCACCTGGATGTGGAACAGGGGGACGTTATAATCAGGTTGGTCATTAGTTTATTGTCAGTCCAATGTAACCAATTATTACATCATCAATAAATTTATTTATTTTCATTACTATTTCTTATTTATTAAATAATGAAAATTAATAATTTAAAAACCTAAATTTTTTTTACAAAAATTAAAAAAAAATACAAGGGGTGTATGCGCCAGATGAATTGGCGCATACACCAACCAAATGCACATAGACGCAAGGAGCATTGGCGCCTCCTCGTGAGGATCAATGCATGCGCCACTAGCATTGGCGCCTCCTCATGAGGAGCCTAATACATGCGTCAATGCTATTGGCACCTCCTCTTCATGTATTGGGGATGCGTCAATTCATCTGACGCATCCTCTTCAAAACATGGTTATTTTGGTAATTTTTTTGAATTATTGGTTATTTTTGAGAAAAAATTGAAAAAAATGGTTATTTAAAAAAAATCTCAAATTTTCAAAAACCTATGAATGCTGAAAGGTTTAAAAAATTGAGAAAAGTTGGATATGCATGGTATGTAGTCTGCCTCAGTCCCTGCAAAGAACTCCACATTGCTCACAATATCCGTAACAGTATGAATCATAAGTAAAACTGAAAGAAAAAATTGTAACCAAAACATTCATATATCAGACAATCAAGAGATCAGAACATTCATTTTTGCTCTTGAACTCAACCTCCTGATGTCACATTCCGGATCTTCACTGAATTTGGACTAACAAATGTCAACATATCTCCAATAGCATCCCAAAAAAAGTGTTTATCGGTTTAGGATGACCCTACAATGTCAAATGATTTAACTACAAAATCCACATAAATTTTCTTAACTGAAAAACATCATAATAGCTATATAGAGCAACTCAATCTTTTACCTAGAGTGAGTAGTTTTGTTTGTCAGTTTCGAAGTCAAAAATAGACACCACTTTATCAGAAGCTGTTGCAAGTAACTGTCCTAATCGAGGCTGAAATCTCACTTTTGCACTACGTCTATGAAACAACTGATGGTGATGAATATTAGGGACTATTGTAAAATATTTTACTTATATATTAAAAAGTGATTCTTACATGTTACATCTACATGCTTTAAATAAGAGAGAATAGAAAACCTAATGGGCTTTGACTAATGGGCCTCATTACTAATAGAAATAATTACTATTTACAATCTAATATTTACAACACTCCCCCTCAAGCTGGTGAATGGATATCTATCATTCCCAGCTTGCAACTAAGTTGCCTGAATCTTTCTGTTGGTAAGCCTTTTGTTAACACATCTGCTAGCTGATGCCCGGAAGGAACGTAAGATGTAGTTATCAGTCCACTATCCAACTTCTCTTTGATAAAATGTCGGTCAATCTCAATGTGTTTAGTCCTGTCATGCTGAACAGGATTATGAGCAATACTAATAGCCGATTTATTGTCACAAAACAATGTCATAGGACCTTCACATTGTATCTTCAAGTCTTCTAGAATTTGTTTCATCCACAATAGCTCACAAATTCCTAGTGTCATAGCTCTAAATTCTGCCTCGGCGCTTGATCGAGCAACTACACTTTGCTTCTTACTCTTCCAAGCTACAAGGTTACCACACAGAAAAGTACAATAGCCTGACGTAGATCTTCTGTCACTCACTGATCCGGCATAATCCGCATCAGTGTAAGTCTCCATAGTTAGATTTCCACCTCTTTCAATAATCTCCCAAGTACCATTTTTTTTCAAGTGCTCTCATTTCCTCATCCATAGCTTGGACCCAATTTCTATTTTGCAATGCTTCTTCAACAGATGATGGGATTTTCACAGACTCAACAGCTGCAATAAAACTTTGATATTGTGTGGAAAGATGTTTAGTGGAGACATATTGAGAGATAGGGTGTCGATATAGGGAGGGACAAGATCTTTTATCCTTCCTCAAAGAAATGGGTAAATCAACTGGATTAGTGTCACAAGTATCAGAAATGGCACAATCATCACTAGAGGAATCATTTTCAGTACTTACCTCCGGTTCAGGCGATTGAATTTGTTTCTGGAGAAGGTCAGGTTTACTTCTTCTCTGATACACTAGAGTTGGTGCTGGAGGTGCTGATTCCTGTAAAACAGAAGACCTTGAAGGACCAAGAACACTTACTGGCTCAGATTCAGGTGTTGAACTAGGACTCAAACTCAAACTAGGTGACAACTCGGGTTCAAGAGAGGGAACACTGATAGGTGTTCTAGGGAGGCTAGGACCAAGGATCAGAAACTCGGACTCAGACTCTGACTCTGACTCTAAGTCACTTATGTTCTCCCTCTGAGACTGAGAACGAGTGAAATATGACACATTTTCATGAAAGGTGACATCTTTGGAGACAAAGAATTTTCGACTCGGAGGATGATAACATTTGTACCCTCTTTTGTTGGGTGCATAACCCAGAAAGATACATCTGACAGCACGGGGATCCAATTTGTTGCGATATTGTTTGTGAACATGAACAAAAGCAACACAACCAAAAATACGAGACTCAAGAGTGTGTAAGATAGGAACAGATGGAAAACGTGAAAGCATAAATTGGGCAGGACTTTTATTACCTGACACTCGAGATGGGACCCGGTTAATCAGATAGGCAGCAGTAAGAATTGCCTCACCCCAATAAGAGGTAGGAACAGACATTTGAAAAAGGAGAGATCTAGCAACTTCAAGTAAATGACGATTTTTTCTTTCTGCGACACCGTTTTGTTGTGGGGTGTCAACACATGTGAATTCATGGAGAATGCCATGTTTACTAGAGAAGTTGGAAAAGGTATGATTGACATATTCTTTACCATTGTCAGAACGAATTCTTTTTATGCCTTTCCCAAATTGCGTTTGTACCATATTATAAAATTGGATAAATATTTGTGGTACTTCGGATTTAGTATTCATCAAGAAAATCCAAGTTACCCGAGTACAATCATCAATAAATGAGACAAACCATTCTGCACCAAAAATATTAGAGGTAGGGGCAGGTCCCCAAACATCAGAATGAATCAAATCAAAAGGTTCATCACTTTTATTAAAACTGGAAGGAAAAGATACATGATTGTGTTTTGCCAACTGACAAACATCACACTTAAAAGACTCAACATAATGGTGTAAGAACAACGACGAAAACATAGACTTAATTATATAAAATGGAGGATGACCGAGACGCTTGTGCTGAAGCCAAATTTGTGAGGCTGAAAAGGAAGACTGAGACTGGAAACAGGAGGACAACACCTTTGGATGGTCATCAGAGAAGTAGTATAACCCTTCCTTTTCCTTAGCAATTCCAATCGTCTGCCCCGTGGTAAGGTCCTGAAAAACACAATGGGACATAGGAAAAATTACTTTACAATTCAGATCACGGGTAAGCTTATGGATGGAAATTAAATTGTGGGAAAGTGTGGGAACATGAAGCACAGATTACAACTGGAATGGAGGTTGCAAGTCAATATTTCCAGTGCCAACAACACAAGCATGAGAGCCATCAGCAACAGTGATATAAGGAATACTCGAAGGTGTGGTATAAGAGCATAATAATGTGGAATCAAATGTCATATGATTAGTAGCACCAGAGTCAAGAATCCAGGCATTCTTAGGAATATTACCACAAACAGTAAGAGATCGGGAACACAAACTCTTACCAGTAACTGCTAGAGACCTAGAACCAGAAGGCTTACTCATGGAGTCAAGCATAGACTTCAACCGTTCCACATCATTCTGACTGAAGGAGGAAAGATCAGTTCCCCTCTTTTCAAAGTTTTCAGTATCCTGGACATGTGTAGCAACATGTGCCTGATACTGGTGCATGTTGCGAGAACCGAGAGAAAACAAACCAACAAACAGGATGGGTTAGGGTTTCAAAGATGAGTGAACAAAAAACAAGAAGCACGATGTGCTACAACACAAAACAACAATGACCCAAACACCCAAAAACAACAACAAACTGCAAACTGCAGTAAAAAAAAAAAAAACTCCGCTACAAGGCGGCTAGGGTTTAGGCGGAAGCGAATCCCCCAAAATCGGGAGCTCTAGATACCATGTTGTAAAATATTTTACTGATATATTAAAAAGTGATTCTTACATGTTACATCTACATACTTTAAATAAGAGAGAATAGAAAACCTAATGGGCTTTGACTAATGGGCCTCATTACTAATAGAAATAATTACTTTTTACAATCTAAAAATAAGAAAGAATAGAAAACCTAATGGACTTTGACTAATGAGCCTCATTACTAATAGAAATAATTATTATTTATAATCTAATATTTACTACAGGGACAGATAACATTGGGGAACATTAAGAAGTAATTATATAGTAATAGGTAAATTGATAAAAATTTGTCATGATACATTGACTGCGTCACATAACATTTGTAAAGTGTCCATATTCCATTTGTAACTGCACATATTTGTCACATGAGGCGGTCGTTGTCAATTGAAATGATTAGACTTAGAATAACAAATAAAAATATCAATCATTTTAGCATTCTATACTACTATACCATGTGGCAATATGATAATTTTTCATGGGAGTTGGACGTCAGTGTAAGCCTAATTTACTACAACAACAATGCACCACCATCTAATATTCATTAGAATTTGTCTAGAAAATAATAGTTTACCTATAGTTCCACCCAATTCAATGACACAAACTTCAGCATGGTCTTGTTTTCCATCAACCGGTACCTGTGTTACACGTTCTATCCATTATATCATAGAGTTTTCTTAACTAAAGAAACGGTGACATTAGATTTTGCTTGCCTTAGAATATCTATCAGTTCAAAAGCATGATCAGAAACAGACGTACGCAAACACTAAATTCACAGCTTACCTGCAATTTAATTATGCATCTCAGGTTTTTTTTACGTCAAGAATGAGTATTAGATTATTTACTGCTGCTGCAAGAAGCTTTCCCAAACCAAGTTGAAATCTCACCTGACTTGCGTCACCATGATAAAGTAATGAAAATTTTGAATATATCATAATAGAAAGTAATGAAATTTTTAAATATATCACAAACCAGGTTGTGTTGAATAAACTTTAATGTTATAGTTAATGGGTTTTATTAATAAATTAATGGAGAGATTAAAAGTCTGTTGTAGTTGGAAGGTCAAGAGATAGTGGCCAAATTAATAGTATTTACTAATTATTATGTTTTCTAGAATAGCTGAAGTTTCTGAGTCTGTATAAAGACCAAGAATGTACTCTAATGAAAAACAGAAGTTTACAAAGATTCGCTTTTTCTGTCAAATTGGCATCAGAGCTAATGGCAAACATGATGAATCAAATGCCGTTACCACGGCTAACGAAGTTAAATTACGAAAACTGGAGTATCCAAATAAAAGCTCTTCTCGAATCTCTAGACGCGTGGGAGGTGACCAAAGATGGGTTTGAAGAACCAACAGATATTGTGGTATATACGTCAGCTCAAAATAAGGCGTTGAAAGAGACGCGATCGAAGGATAAAACGGCACTATACATGTTGTTTAGGGCTGTTGATGAATCAGGCTTCGAAAAGATTGCCGGTTCGACTACGTCGAAAGAAGCGTGGGACACGCTAGAGAAAGTGTTCAAAGGAGCAGATCGAGTAAAGCAAGTTCGACTCCAAACACTTCGTGACGAATTGGAGAGGATGCAAATGAAGGAGTCAGAAAATGTATCTGACTACATCACGCGTGTACAAAAGGTGGTTCATCAACTCACCAGAAATGGCGAAACAGTAACTGATGCACGAGTTGTTGAAAAGATTTTGAGATCTTTAACAGATAAATTTGAGAATATTGTGTGTGCAATAGAAGAGTCGAAGGATCTTTCGACGCTCTCAGTCGAAGAGCTCGCTGGTTCCCTCGAAGCACATGAACAACGTAAGATGAAAAAGAAGGAAGAAGGAGTAGAGGATGGAAATCAAACCAAGGAGAAAATCAAAGACGAAAAGGTACTCTTTTCTCAAAATTTTCGAGGAAGAGGACGTGGTCGTGGAGGACATGACAGTGGTCGAAGTGGTAGAGGCAGCAACTTCGAGAGAGGACAGTCGAGCCAGCAAAATTGGCGTGGCAGAGGACGTCGTCAAAGAGGTGGTAGGTTGAACCATTCCAACTTTGAATGCTACAAGTGTGGGAAGTATGGTCATTATGCGAAGGATTGCAACTCATTCAAATGCTATAACTGTGATAAAGTGGGACATCTTGCAAAAGATTATCGAATCGAAAAGAAGGTAGAAGAAACAACCAATCTAACTTTGGAAGCTGAAGCAAATGAAGGTTTTCTCTTGATGGCTCAAAATGAGATCAACTCAAATGACAATGTTTGGTATCTTGACTCAAGAGCAAGTAACCATATGTGTGGTCACAAACACTTGTTTAAAGAAATGAGAAAGATTAAAGATGGAAATGTGTCTTTCGGAGATGCATCGAAAGTGAAGGTCGAAGGCGAGGGAACGATCCGTTACTTGCAGAAGGATGGGTTGATTGGATCAATTCAAGATGTTTATTATGTACCAAATCTTAAGACCAACATCTTGAGTTTGGGACAACTTACAGAAAAAGGTTATTCGATACTTATGAAAGAACGGATATTGCATTTGAAGGACAAGCTGGGACATCTGATTGCTCGTGTCGAAATGGAGAGAAATCGAATGTACAAGCTGAATCTGATAAACGTTCGAGAAAAATGTTTACAAGTAAGTGTCGAAGACAAAACGTCACTATGGCATCTACACTTTGGTCATCTACATCATGCTGGTTTAAAAAGGTTGGCGAAAAAGAACATGGTGCATGAACTACCAGATATGAATTAGGAAGGAAAGTTCTGTGAAGAATGTGTGCTTAACAAACAAACAAGAACTTCATTTCAAAAGAAGGCAGAATATCAAGCTAAGCATATCCTTGAATTGATTCACACCAACATATGTGGGCCAATCACGCCATAATCTTTCAGTAGCAAAAGATACTTTATTTCCTTTATCGATGATTACTCACGGAAGACATGGGTTTATTTCTTGAAAGAAAAGTCTGAAGCATTCGAGGTGTTCAAAAGGTTCAAAGTAATGGTGGAGAAGGAAACCGACAGACACATTAAAGCAGTTCGATCTGATAGAGGTGGTGAGTATACTTCGACAACCTTTATGAAGTATTGTGAAGAGCAGGGTATAAGGAGATTTCTAACTGCAGCATACTCACCTCAACAAAATGGGGTGGCTGAAAGGAAGAATCGAACAATCCTTGACATGGTTCGTTCAATGCTTAAAAGCAAGAACATGCCAAAGGAATTTTGGGCAGAAGCTGTACAATGTGCCATTTATGTTCAGAATCGATGTCCACATTCGATGTTAGAAGATCAAACACCACAAGAAGCGTGGAGCAGACAGAAGCCAACAGTTTCTCATCTCAAAGTATTTGGAAGTGTGGCTTATGCACACGTACCAGATCAACGAAGAACGAAACTTGAAGACAAAAGTCAGAAATACATACTCATTGGGTATGATGAGAAAACAAAAAGGTACAAGCTATTTGATCCCATAAGAAAGAAGGTGATAGTGAGTAGAGACGTTCGAATAAACGAAGCAAGTAAGTGGGACTGGAACAGTTCGACAGAAGCTATCGTCGAAGTTGAAGAATCATCTGTCGCTGTACCACCAAACATTTCAACAAAACTTGAAGATTCTGACAATGAAGATGAACCTACACAACCCAGAATGCGAAGTTTGCAAGATCTGTATGATTCGACAAGTGAAGTGCACCTTGTATGTCTCTTGGCAGATGCTGAAAACATCAGTTTTGAAGAAGCAGTACGAGACAAGAAGTGGAAAAGTGCCATGGACGAAGAGATGAGGGCGATTAACCACAACAACACTTGGGAGCTAGTTGAATTGCCAAAAGGTAGTCAACCCATTGGTGTAAAATGGGTATTCAAGAAAAAGATGAACGCTCAAGGAGAAATAGAACGATACAAAGCGAGACTTGTTGCGAAGGGATACAAACAGAAAGTAGGAGTTGATTATGACGAAGTATTTGCACCTGTTGCAAGAATGGAGACAATTCGATTACTCATATCTCAAGATGCTCAATTCAAATGGCCAATATTTCAAATGGATGTCAAAACAGCTTTTCTGAATGGTGTACTCGAAGAAGAAGTCTATGTTGAACAACCACTCGGGTACATGAAAGCTGGAGAAGAGAAGAAGGTACTGAAATTGAAGAAAGCGCTATATGGGCTGAAGCAAGCACCGCGGGCATGGAACACACGTATCGACACATATTTCAAGGAGAACGGGTTCGAGCAATGTCCGTACGAACATGCCCTCTATGTGAAGAAAAATGGAAGGAATGTATTACTTGTTGCTCTCTATGTCGATGATCTTATTTTTCTAAGCAGTAATGATCAGATGATAGAAGAATTCAAAAGCACAATGACACGTGAATTCGAGATGGCAGACTTAGGCCTGATGAGATTCTTTCTTGGTCTGGAGGTTCGACAAGAAGAAACAGGAATCTTCATCTCACAAGAAAAATATGCAAAAGAAATCTTGAAAAGATATAAGATGGAAAGCTGTAATCCGGCTTCGACGCCAATGGAACCAGGAACAAAGTTGTCGAAATTTGATGGAGGAGAACGTGTGGAAGCAGGAAAATATCGAAGTTTGGTAGGAAGTATTCGCTATCTCACATGTACAAGACCAAATATCTCATTAAGTGTAGGCATTGTAAGTCGATTTATGGAGGAGCCAGTTTACACACATTGGAAAGCATTGAAGAGAATTCTGAGGTACATCCAAGGAACAGTGTCACTTGGGATGTTCTACTCGAATTCAGACAAATACAAGTTGGTTGGTTACTCTGACAGTGATTGGTGCGGATAGACGATCGAAAAAGCACTTCTGGATATGTGTTCTTCATGAAAAATACTACATTCACTTGGCTTTCTAAAAAGCAGCCAATAGTAACACTTTCGACATGTGAAGCAGAATATGTAGCAGCATCCTGGTGCGTTTGTCATGTAATATGGCTCAGAAGATTGATGAGTAAAATGGAGCTAAAACAGAAAGGTGCAACAATAATACAAGTTGACAACAGGTCAGCAATTGATTTAGCAAAGAATCCAGTAAACCATGAAAGGAGCAAACACATTGACGTTCGCTTCCACTTCATTCGAGAACACGTGAAGGAAGGAAATGTCGAATTGAAGCATGTAGCAAGTAAGGATCAAGCAGCAGACATCTTCACAAAACCACTATCAAAAGAAATCTTCGACAGAGGCAAGAAATTGATAGGCATGATGAATAGAAGAAACATTTAAGTTTACAGAGGAGTTTTGTTGAATAAACTTTAATGTTATAGTTAATGGGTTTTATTAATAAGTTAATTGAGAGATTAAGAGTATGTTGTAGTTGGAAGGTCAAGAGATAGTGGCCAAATTAATAGTATTTACTAATTATTATGTTTCCTAGAATAGCTGAAGTTTCTGAGTCTGTCTAAAAACCTATAAAAACCAAGAATGTACTCTAATGAAAAACAGAAGTTTACAAAGATTCGCTTTTTCTGTCAGGTTGATCATTGCCTTGACTTCTGAAGTAAACATCTAAGCTCTCTAAATTTTGTACTAGAAGGCCTTCAGTCAAAAACAAATTTTGATTATATTATTACAAATTCAAAATGGAAACCACTAAATAATAAAATAGCAATCACGACAGGTACGATTGACAACATCTATAATACATCCAATATTCTTTTAAAAAATTAATTATTTCTATTTTTAGTGTATTGAATATACATATATTAAAAAAAATATATTTTTTTATTCTCTTAAATAATGTTCAACTTACCCGATTAAGTCTTAAGTAGTCCTCGGAGTACTCTTAGCATTTTCCGAGAAAGAAAATGAGGAAACAGAAGAATAAATAAGTGACAACAAATCTCCAAAATGAAACATAAAGCACACCTTCTAACTTTTCGCAGCTTGTCCTTTAAAGAAGATCTTTGTCCTAATGGTGCTTCAAGTTCTTCAAAATGTTTTTGAGGTTAAAAATAGATTAAAAAAATCTCATTCTCATTTCAGAATTCACAAAATCTCATGTAGATTAAACAATGAAAATAGTACAACAAGCTCAGTCCGTCAAGGAAACTCAGTAGTAGAAGCAATATCAAGAAATCAATGCAGATCTAAACGTTGCTTTCTATTGCTTGTAGCGGCGTTGCTTCCTTTTGTTCACCGCGTGAAATCTTGAGAGCAAGAAGCAACACAATAAGATAAAATAAAAAACCTAAAATTTAAAATGTTAGAGACAGATCTATACAAATCTTTACAAAACCCAAAAATCTGCATTCACTTCTTGATCGTCATCCACCAAATATGCAATAAATCAACCTAAGATAATAGATCTTAAATTTAGGTTGAACAAAAAATAAAGGAAAATATAATCAATTTTAGACATAAAATACCCTCAAATCGATTATTTGTCCATTTTTAAGGGAAGAATGTTAGTGTATTTTCCACAACATGTTATTTTTTTATATTATAAATACATCATAGCAAATTATAAAATAAAAAGATTATCATGTTTTTTTATTATATTCTTATAAAATAATGAAAATTTAAATTAATATTTTAATGTCAAAAATTATTATCATATTTTTTCCTATTTTATAAAATTTGATTTGGCTCTAAAATTCTCATCATATAATATAAGAATGTGACTATTTGATTTTGTTTATTTTGTTGTCGCTAAATTTTATGTAGCTATAATATATTTATTAAAATGAGTATTTTTTTTACATGAATTACTTATATTAATATAAGGTTTTTTTTATATAAAGAACTATAACTTATATAAGTGACAATGATTATATAAGTTTAAGAAGTTTTGAATAAATATTGATTATTTTTTAATTATTAGTACACAAATACTTTTTAACTTCACAAGAAAGTTATCATAAATTATGTATTAAAAGTATTATTAATAAAAACATATTTTTACTGCATAGTTAAAACTATTAATTATATATGGCGAATAATAAACTTATTAAATAATTAACAAATATGTTTTTAATTATCATAAAAGTAATAAGTATTTAATAATATATAATTAATAAAAATATCATATTTTAAATTCAATTAAGATATATTTGTGAAAAGAATAAAGAAAATAAATCAGTTTAAATGCATATTTATGAAAATAATAAATGATTCTGATATTAATTAATGTATCATTTTAAAAGAAGAAAATAAAAAACTGATTTTAGTATTTATTTAGGTTAATTGTCCTAAAATAATTTGGTGGATATAAATTAAGAAATTTAAGTTTAGTATAAAATAAATATTTTATATATTAGAAGAAAACGAGTAAAATAGGAGTAAAATTATTTTATAACTGATAACTGTACAATTTATTTTTATTAGGTTGGAATTATGAAAATCATTTTTTATTACATATTAATACTTATTTTTTTGTATATTTATTAAATAATTATTAAATATGTTCTTAATTAGGCTTAATTATTAACGAAGTCATTTAATTTAATTTCATGTTTCATTTTAGTTTTTTATCTAATAAGGATTATAATTTAGTCCCTTAAAAATAATTATATTAATAAACTTAATATTTTTAATTGAATATTCAAAAAAAAATTAACTTCTATGGCATGACAACATTTCAGAAGTTAAAATAGTGAGTGAATAATTTAATTAGCAATTTAATTAAGGATTAAATTGAAACT
The DNA here is from genome assembly GCF_024323335.1 of Lathyrus oleraceus. Lineage (NCBI taxonomy): Eukaryota > Viridiplantae > Streptophyta > Magnoliopsida > Fabales > Fabaceae > Lathyrus > Lathyrus oleraceus. Next base: position 279,510,528 of record NC_066585.1, on the reverse strand, counting down.
TTTTAGTTAATCATGGAATGAAATCAGTATATCAAACAAACTGCAATTAAAGTAATCAAATCAGAATTTGGTCACATTTTAACCAACCATAACGGGTTATTTTTATCATACCAAAATTTCATATCAATAAAATTTTGAATTTAATCGCATTAAATTAGAATTTTGTTACCTTCTTCATCAAAAATGAAAAATAATGAATCCTGTATTTCTCTTTTACATTCATTAAATAAAGTGTATACTTATGTGTATATAGAGTATTTCTCCATATGATTTAAAAACTTTTTCAATTCTGGCGTCATCAAAGTTGATGGCTCGGGCCTTGTAACTAACTGTGATGGGTCAGCACAGTTAGGTTTTTTATATATACTCAACTCTAACTGAGTTTGTAACTAACTTTCTCACAATAAATTTGAGTTTCATAACAAAATCTATCTCTCTTTTCTCTCAATCTACTATGCTTCTGTCATTTTCTAATATGGTATCTAGAGTTTAACTCAATCCATAACAATGGCTTCTGATGCAAACTCAACAAACACAACGAAGAACACTATGGAAGAATCTTCGTTGATCTCGAATTTCAATTCGAAGAACATTTTTAAGTCTTTTACGCAACAAGTAACACTTAAACTTGATGAAAACAATTTTAGATCCTGGAAACAACAAATTGAAGGTATTATCAAAACATTCAAGCTTCATCGGTTTCTCGTCAATCCTAAAATTCTGCCACGATAACTAACCAATGATGATTGCACCAATGACGCTGAGAATCCAATGTTCGTCGGGTGGGAGCATAAGACTCTCTTCTCTTCACATGGCTTCTCTCAAGCTATTGGATTTGGTCTTACCTCGTGTTGTTCGCTGCGTGTAATCTCACCAGATTTGGGACGAGATTCACAAATATGTGTTTGGGCACACTAACGCGAAATCACACCAATTGCACTCTGAACTAAAATCCATCACAAAATGTGAGAAAACCATTTCCGAACATCTTACTTGTGTTCAACATATTGTAGATATCTTAGAATCAATTGATGATCCAATTTCACATCGCGGTTAGCTTATAGCTATCTTTGATGGTTTCTTGATGAATACAATGCCTTAGACTCAATTATTCAGTATTGTTCCATACTTTGTCCTATATTTGAGTCTGAATATATGCTTCTTAATCATGAGACAAAATTGGATAGATCTAGGAAAACTAGACTCACTGAACCTATGTCTGTTAATATAACACAAGCTATTCATACTCCCTTTCACACAGTCAATTAGACTCAACATGATACTCCTTATATGGTGCAACTTAATACTATACCTCAGTTTAGTGATAGTCATTAAGGATTTCGTGGTGGAAGGACATTTGGTTGTGGCAAAGGTGGCAGATTTGGTGGTAGATTCAAAGTACAATGCCAAATTTGCTTCAAAATTCACCATGATGTTAGCATATACTATCATATACGTTCCTCTATGATGTCTCCCTTGTTGTCCATGCCTTGTAACTACACTTCTCCAACTCTTAGACCTTCTTGGAATTAGTTGATAAATTCATGTATTCCTAATAATATGGACCCTTCCAACCAAAATCAGTGGCTTACTCCTCAATCCATGTCTTCTACAGGTTCAGATAAATGGTTTTCCCAAGCTCTCAGAGGTCCTCCTCTAGGTTTCTCTCCTAAACCTACTTGTCAACCTCAAGCTCACCTCACTGGTTCAAGTTTTGATGCACCTCATGTCACTTCCTAAGCTTGATAACCTGATTCAGACCCAACTCATCATGTCACAAATAATGTTGATTTTCTGACTATTTTGCCTTTCCACACACAACACACATTTATCTCACTCTCAAAAATCTCTTACTTGTTCTTGGTATCACCAAGAACTTAATGTTTGTTAGCCAATTTTCAAAAGATAACAACGTATACTTTGAGTTCCATGCTGAAAAATGTTTTGTTAAAAATCAGGTCAATTCTAAAGTTGTGCTTCAAGGTGTTCTCAATAAATATGCCATATATAATTTTGATTCTACTCAGCTCAGTCAAGGTTCATCTATTTCAATCAACATTATCTTTAAGGCCTTTACCCCAGTTCCTAGTTCCATTTCAACTTGAGGTTGTTCTCCTTATCTTATATGGCATAATAGATTAGGGCATCCCAATCATGAAGCTCAGAAGGCCATCCTTCAACTCTGCAACATTTCTATTCCTCATAAAACTTTGTTAGACTTTTACAGTCCATGCTGCTTGGAAAAGATTCATACACTAGGACATTTCATCTACTGTTTGTTGATGTATGAGGTCTTGACTATTAGAATAAGATTTGGTTCTACATATATACCTTGAGTTTTTATGATAACAATGTTGTATTTGTGTGAGAATAATTTTGTTACCCTAATGGTTTTAATTGTGTAGCTTTAACTGTTAGTTCTGATTCTGAGTATATGACGTACAACGTCATTAGTTTCTGAATAATGAGTTTCAATTCCGCTTATGATCCAGATATAAGAAGTTCTGAAAGATGCTTAATGTTGTTGTTGCAATGATCTTTTTGCTTTTGTGTTGATTCACTCTTTAGAAGCTTATGAGGAGATGATATGTTGTTATTGAAATGTTATCTCAATTTTTGCTTCTGGACATGACTCTGATCACCAAGCTTCTGAAGAATGACAGGCTTCTGAAGTTGTGTTACGTAGCTGAATATTGTGAAGATCGCAGGCTAGACGATTGAGCTTATCAAGGTTCTGACTGTAGATTTTGGAGACTCAAAAGATTCTGAAGATACCGAAGATCTCAAGTCAGACTACTGATGTTGTCAAGGTTCTGACCAAAGATTCTGAAGTTTCTGAATCCAACTTTATGTTTCTTTATTTCATGCTTCATTAACTTTCATCAAAAGTCAATGAACTTGAAGATAAGATCAAATGGAAATGTGATCAAATAGTACATAGCACAAATAGAATGTCCTTTCCACTACTCGATTTCATGGGCAAAGGAAAATACTACACATCACACATGTCACTAATTTTATGGACGAAGGACAGTACGCAATATCACTGCTTTCACCATCCAACAGTGGACAACCGCTCTACGAGATTTCCCCATTTTCCCTCCAACGGTCTTCTTCTTATGCTATATAAGTGAGACTTAGAGACTTGGAGAAAACGTCGGTGCTACAACATTTTGACAAGCCTATTTCTTTATGAAAAGCTATCAACTTTTGTACACATTTTTTCTTTAAGTTATTGCTTATCATTTGTGTAAAATATGCTTGTATAGAAGCAACTTATAACATGCAAAATACTATTTAAACTGTTTGTTTGATTTCTTAAGGAGACTAGGGTATAGTCGGGTCCTTGAGAAGAGAAAGAAGGTTATTCTTTGTGAGTCCTTAAGGAGACTAGGGTATAGTTGGATCCTTGAGAGGACAAAGAAGGTTATTCTTTGTGATTAATGTAATATGTTGACTATAATGGATTAAGTCCTAGTGTATAAGGAAAAATCACCTTGGCGGGTGGACTAGAGTAGCTTTGAGTTGGTAAAGACTTTTGTTTTTTAAAACCCAATTCAAACCCTTTTTCTTGTGTTTTTCACACCTTCAATTGGTATCAGAGCTCTGGTTCTGATTATGATAAAAGTTTTATCAACATTTCACCGTGCTCAGTGCCGATCTAGTTTGTGTGAGAAACAATGGTTGTTGCTAACATTATTAACAATAATGAAAGAGATCACTACAATGCAAAAACACCAACCTTTGATGGTGATAAATTTGATTATTGGAAAGATAGAATAGAAAGCTTCTTTCTTGGTTACGATGTTGATCTTTGGGATCTTGTAGTCGATGGCTACGTTCATCCAGTTAATGCTGAAGGAAATAATATAACAAAAAGTATTATGACTGATCAACAGAAGAAAGAAAAATCATCATAAGGCCAGAACTATATTGCTAACTCCCATCTTTGACTCTCTAAAGATGACTCATGAGGGGAATGCTCAAGTAAAGGAGATGAAGCCCTTGCTCTTAATCCAGAAGTACGAGGCATTCAAAATAGAAGATAATGAAACAATTGAGACTATGTTCTCAAGGTTTCAGATTCTTGTTGTAAGACTGAAAGTTTTGGACAAAGGATTCTCTATAGCTGACCACGTCAAGAAGATTATCAAAAGTCTTCCTAAAAATGGATACTTACGGTAACTGCTTTGAAGCTGGAAAAATATCTCAACAGTATCAGTCTTGAAGAACTTGTTAGTTCTTTAAGAAGCCATGAGATTGAGCTTGAGGAAGATGAACCTCAGAAGTGAGGTAAATTTGTTACCTTAAAGTCTAAGCCTGAGAAGACAAAAGCTTATCAAGCTGAGGAAGAATCAGAAGGATCTGATGAAGACTCGGAAGATGATGATGGGGTGTCTCTAATTTCAAAGAGAGTCAGTAGACTCTGGAAGCACGGGAACAATGGTCAAGGGAAGTTCAGAGGAGCCAGAAGGACTGATGGTCGTTTTGGTTCTCCGTCACGACAGAAGAAGCAAGGTTTTGGAAAAGAAGTTATCTGCTTTGAGTGTAAGGAGCCAAGCCACTACAAAAATGACTTTCCTAAGTTGAAAAAGGACAAAAGGTCTAAGAATAATTTTTCTAAAGGAAAGAAGGGGTTGATGGATACATGGGATGACTCAGAATCTGAAGAAGAGGATTCTGATGAAGAAAAAGTCAATGTTGCATTGATGGAAACGACATATGATCCTGAAGGTTCTGAAGAACCATAAGACAAGGTATTATCAGAATCTGACCTTGATTCTGAAGAGGTATTTTCTAACCTATCTCGTTATGATCTTGAATCTTGTTTCTCTGAAATACTGGAAAAGTACGAGAGTCTTCAGAGCAAATACAAGGACCTTAAACAAGTCCAAGTAGTTGCTTATGAAACTCGCAATGAGCTTGAGAAAGATATTTCCTCTCTAAATGAAAAAGTATTTTCTTTAGAAAGTAACAACTCTGCTTTGAAAAGCAAAATATCAAAACTAGAGAAGGAAATAGTCTCAGAAGCTTCTGGTACTGATTGCGCCATTAGATATGATAGAGCATTCCAATACTTTCTAGTTAAAAGCATAAATAGAAGCAAAATAGATTCTCTAATCTATGGAGTTAGCATAAATGGCAATAAAGGTTTAGGTTGTACATAAAGTATAAAACTTGACGAAAGTCAGAAGGTAAAACCAAAACCTCTCTATGTGTATTTCGTTCCTGCTGGCACTGAGATTGATATTTCTGCACAGACACATAAACATACAAAGGGTAAAAACTCAGTTCTTAAACCTAAGTATCATGCACAAATTCCCATGATTATCCTTTTGCTAAAAGACCCAAAGTTGTAAGAAACTCTAGGAAAAATAGCAAGGGAAGACCCAGAAAGTGGGTACCTAAGGATAAAATAATTTATGTTGTAGACATCCTTAGCAGCTCAGCTGAAACACCAGTCATGGTACCTGGACAGTGGATACTTGCGACATATGACGGGCAGAAGGTCTACGTTCCAAGATTTAGAACTTAAGCCTGGAGGCGTCGTTTGTTTCGAAGGAAACCAGAAAGGAAATATTATTGGCTTTGGAACTATTGGTAACGGTAAACTTCCTTCTATCATTAATGTTCTTTTAGTTGATATTCTGATGCATAACCTTTTGTCTATTAGTCAACTTAGTGACAATGGTTATGATATCATCTTTAATCAAAAGTCCTATAAGGTTGTTAGTCAGAAAGATGGTACAATCCTTTTTAACGAAAAGAGAAAGAACAACATTTATAAAATTAGACTTTCTGATCTTGAGGATCAAAAATGTAAAATGTAAAATTTATAATGTCTGTTAATGAGGAGAAATGGGTATGGCACAGACGTTTAGGCCATGTTAGCATGAGAAGGATTTCTCAGATAAACAAGCTTGGATTAGTCAGAGGCTTATCCAACCTGAAGTTCGCTTCAGATACTCTTTGTAAAGCATGTCAGAAAGGCAAGTTTTCTAAAATATCTTTCAAAGCTAAAATTGTTGTTTCTATCTCAAGACCGTTAGAACTTCTACACATTGATTTGTTTGGACCAGTGAAAACCGCCTCTATCAATGGAAAGAAGTATGGATTGGTCATTGTTGATGACTATAGTCGTTGGACATAGGTAAAGTTCTTGAAACACAAGGATGAGTCACATTCTGTGTTCTCTACTTTCTGCTCACTAGTGCAAACGAAAATGAACTACAAAGTAGTCAGAAGCGATCATGGTGGCGAATTTGAAAGTAAACATTTTGAAAATATTTTTAATGCAAATGGAATTTCCCATGATTTATCTTGTCCTAGAACTCCACAGGAAAATGGGATTGTAGAAAGGAATAATAGGATTTTATAAGAAATGGCTCACACCATGATCCAAGAAATTGACATGGCTAAGCATTTCTGGGCAAAAGCAGTTAACACACGATATTGTACTCAGAACATAAGTTCTATCAGACCTATTTTGGGCAAGACTCCTTATGAATTATGGAAGAACAGGAAGCACAACATCTCTTACTTTCACCCTTTCGGATGTGAATGTTTTATCTTGAACACTAAAGAGAATCTTGGCAAGTTTGATTTTAAATCATTAAGTGTTTATTATTAGGATATTTTGAACGCTCTAAAGGCTACAGAATCTTTAACATTGAAACACGAATTGTTGAAGAATCAATTCATGTTATATGATAAGCTTGACCCTGAAAAGTCAAAGTTAATTGAGAAATTTACATACTTGAAGATCAATCTTTTAGAATCCAAGGATACTGATTCTGGAGAAAAAGACTCAGGAAGCAAAGCTAAAGAATCTGAACTAAACAACTCAGATACGACTCAACCAGAAGTTGTTGTTGGTCCAACTCATCAAAAGAAGAGTAGATAAAGAACCCCTATTTCTGAAGATCTGATTCTGGGAGATAAAAATGCTCCAGTCAGAACTAGATCTTCATTCAAACCTTCTGAAGAGACTCTTCTAGGATTAACATCTCTGATAGAACCCACATCTATCGATGAAGCTCTTCTGGATAATGAATGGATTCTGGCTATGTAAGATGAATTGAATCAATTCACCATAAACAACATTTAGGGTCTTCAAAAACCAAAAGGTTTCCATGTTATTGGAACTAGATGGGTCTTCATAAACAAGCTCAATGAGAAGGGCGAGGTTGTCAAAAATAAGGCTCGACTGGTAGCATAAGGTTATTGTCATCAAGAAGGTATAGACTATATAGAAACCATTACTCCAGTTGTCAGGTTAAAGTATATTCATCTTTTAATTTCGTTTGCAGTCAACCATAACATCATCCTTTATTAGATGGATGTTAAGAGTGCATTCTTAAATGGATATATTTCCGAAGAAGTATATGTGCACTAACCTCCTGATTTTGAAAGCTCTCAAAATTTTGACTTTGTTTTTAAACTAAAAAAATTCGTTATATGGTCTGAAACAAGCTCTCAGTGCTTGGCATGATAGACTAAGTAACTTCCTTTGTGAAAATAATTTTACCATAGGGAAAGTGGACACAACTCTCTTTTGTAAAACCTTTAAGAATGATATTATGGTTGAGAAAATTTATGTTGATATTATTTTTGGTTATGCTAATGCTTTATTGTCCAAGGATTTTGCTATGTCAATGTAGGCAGAATTTGAAATGAGTATGATGGGAGAACTCGAGTTCTTTATGAGAATCCAGATTGATCAATGTTTAGAAGGAACGTACATTCCTCAGAGCAAATATACAAAGGAACTTCTGAAGAATTTTAACTTATTAGAATGTAAGCAAGCAAAGACTCAAATGCATCTTATGTGTATTCTAGAGAAAGAAGAGGTAGGCAATAAGGTAAATTAGAAGTTATTCAGAGGTATGATAGGCTATCTCCTTTATCTAACTGCTTCTAGACCTTATACTTTATTCAGTGTCTGCTTATGTGCTCGTTTCCAATCAGATTCTTGGGAAACTCATTTAACTGTTCCTAAGAGAATCTTTAGATATCTGAAAGGTACTACTAACCTTGGTTTGTTTTATAGAAAATCAAGTGAATACAAATTAGTAGGCTATTGTAATGCTGACTATAGTGGAGTCAGAATAGAAAGGAAAAATACTTCTGAAAGTTATCAATTTCGGGAAGATAATCTGATCTCATAGTCCAACAAGAGACAGTCAACAATTGCACTTTCAACAACTGAAGCTGAATATATTGCAGTTTCTGGATGCAACACTTAGATACTCTAGATGAAGACTCAACTGGAAGATTATTAGATATCTAAGAGTAACATTTTTATTCTCTATGATAATACTTCTGCTATCTGTTTATCTAAGAATCCTATCTTTCATTCTAGGGCTAAGCATATTGAAATTAAATATCACTTTTATGTGACTATGTTCAGAAGGGTGTTTTTCATCTAAAATTTATTGATACAAATCATCAATGGATTGATATCTTTATAAAACCCCTTGCTAAAGATAGATTCATTTTCATTCTGAAAAACTTATTTATGGATTTGTGTCCAGAATGAAAAAATGTATTTCAGAATGTTTAAGACTTCAGAACTCTAGATTATATTCTGAGAAACTTATTTGTTGACTCTGAAACATGAGCTTTCTGAAGTAAGAAAGTTTTCATGAATCAAAAAGGTTCTGATCAAAAGCAATCTTATCGATTTGTTTTCTTGATTCTGAACAGGTGTTACATTAAATGGTTGTCATATCTTTGATTTCATATGGTTCGAAGTGGTGACAATTGTCCCACTTTCTGAGCATGCGTGATGAAAACGTGACACATTGGATTTCCCAATACTTGGAATTAGGTTAAAAATCTTACACTTCCCCCTATGAATGTGTACTTTTACCTTATCATCATTGCAATTTTTTCTATATAAACCCACCTCACTCACATTTTCACACTACACGCACAATATTCCCACACTTTCATCTTTCAAACCTAAAACACCTTTCTGCAACTGTTCAATCTCTCTTTCAACTTCATTAATGGATGCTCTTCAACAACAGATTCAATAACAACTTTCTCCTAGTCTCTCCATGGCTGATGAAAACTATCTCATCATGGAAGGTATTCTTGAGTTAACTCTAAACACTCTGGTTAGTGAGTTAATGGTGCTTTGTGAAATGATTGTGGACTTCAAGAGTCTGAAGGACAATGGCTCCGACTTCTCTGAAACCTTGGAACTCCAAGGATGGAAGAACTTCTTTGAGAGACTGACTGGTCCTGTTTATTTAGTATTGGTGAAGAAGTTTTGGATGCATGCTATAGCTGGAAAGAAAACAATAATTTCCTATGTTATGAACAGGAAGATTGTCATTACTGAGAAATCCATTGTTGACTTAATCTCGTACAGTGGAAAAGGTAAAAGAATTCACAATGCCAAGATCAATACTAAGAGAGAAGCAGATATTGCTTATGTCATCTTCAAAGCTGCAACTAATCTTGAGGATGATAAAGGTCCAAGTGCTAAGGACTTGAAAACAACCTAAGAGTATGGTTCAAGATCATTTTGGGTTGAATTCACCAGAGGCCTAACACCAACAGTTCTAACTATGTCAAGACTCGTCAAAAGTTTATGTTATTCTTTATGGAGAAGGGTCTCAAGCTGGAACTCCATTCTATCTTATTCAAATTCATGAGGGATTCAATAAGAGAATCCAAAACTGATGGATCTTCAAAGAAGAACAAAAGCAAGTTCATCCCTAATGGAAGGCTTATTTTTGACATTCTTGTTGAGAATGGTCTAGTGGATGACCTTCTGGTCAGTGGATTAACTGATGAACTTATGAAAGATGCTGGAAAGATCTTCTGGGGGAAGAATATCGAGAGCATGGGTCTCATTTCTAAGGATGTAAGGCCATATTTCATTCCCTCAAAAGATGATATTTGTAGAATGAGGACTCCAATTGACAACTTTCCAATCTTCACTAAGATTGATCCTCTGGAAACTCTTATGGCTTATCTGGAAAGTTGTCTGAAGGCTGGTATTGACCCAATGTTTGATCCTTTCAATCTACTAGAAACGTATACATATGTTCATAGGAAAAGGAAGAAGGAATCAAGAGGAGAAGGATTTTCAAGGCCTCAAAAGAAGAAGAAGAAAGTTGTTGTCTTTATGGATGAAGATGAGGTGCCTATCAGCGAGCGCCATAATGCAATGCTTCTGAAGGACACATCTAGAGTTGTCTAGCAATATTCTAGAGCTTCTGACACTACTTCTGGTAAGCTTCCTGAAGCTAGCAATCTCATTGTTTCTGATTTTATAATTTCTGAAAGGAACTTACCAATCCAGCCTCCTCCCATTTCTAAACCCATTTCAATATTTTCCCATCCAATGTCTAAATTCATATTAGTTCCACCTCCCACAAAACACCCATTATAGGTCCTGTTACATAAAATCCTCAAGTTTCTGAAACTCAATCCCAACAACAACTTCAACAGATACCATCAACATTATCCCCTTCACAGTTACAAACTTCACCCACTCCACCACCATTTGTTTCTGCTCCCCATATAGAAAATCCAAATATAACAACCCCCGGAAAATCTCCTTCGAGAGATTCTGGAGACCATATGTCTGAAGGTACTCCTGAGGGAATGTTCAATTTTGAACCTGAACCAGTAGTATCTGATCCATAAACACCTCCAATCATTTTCCCTTCACTTCCTACTCTCTATGGTCCTGATCATAATGAAACCAGAACATACCTTACTGTCAGTTTTCCTAAACCATCCAAACGTCTCCCAATATTTGTAAGATTCTAAGAAAGTTTGAGTCAGGATCAAGAAGTCGTTTGCATGAAGCAATGACGATCAGTCATTCTTCAGCAATTCCAGTTGAAAATGATTCTGCTTGGGAAGCCTACAGAAGGTGGATTAATTCCAAGATATCTAAGTTGAAGAACTTTGGGTATAAAGTATCTGAAAGAAACTTTTATTATGGGTTTGTTCCCTTAATGAAAATCTGGAAGTTACGAAATTCCTAGTTGTGTCTTCTTGCTCCAGAGGTTAAGGAAGTTATTTAAGAAGTGGAAGAGGAAGTTGTTTAGGATGTTGTGGTTGATTATGGGCATCAAGAATGTGTTATGGAAGAAGTTATTTCTCATCTAAATGTTTATGAGGATCAACAATCTAAAGATCAAAAAATTGAAGTTTCTCCTCTTCAACACTCTGTTGGAACTTCGTTTGGAGATATTCTTGATGCACTTCAGAAGACCATTGAGGAAATCAAAGCTGATATTGCATTGGTCAAAGAGCATCTGAACAAACATGGCATACTATCCAGACTTCCTCCGCCTCCTTCTCAGAACCCTTAGCACTTTTTTTCTTAAAAATTTATTTTTCTTTTAAGTGTTTTGATGTTTTTGACTGTATCGTTTCTGCGTGTTGGCATTAATAAATGAAAAGTGTGTTTGTTTCTCTCTACTTCTATTATTCTTATTTTTCTATGTATTTTTGATTGATGACAAAGGGGAAGAAACATATCTAAGGGGAAGATTCGTAATTATTTTTGATATACCTAAATTCCTAACGAAAAAACCCAAACATTGTTTAATATTTTCTGCTAACAACTACTTCGAAGAATAGTTTGTTAAATGTTTTGCAGGGTTAAGTTAATAGTCCATAATAACTTAGTTCTTATATTATAAGTTTTTGTGAAGTTTCAAAGATCAGAATGTAAGTTACCAGTTTCTGAAGAAATGGTCTACTATCTGAGTCTAAATCCTTCACGCTGATGATTGAGAATCATATTCAAGCATATGAATCTTCAAAGAGTTAATAACCATGTTCTAAACTTATAACATTGGGTACTTGGCATCAAGTTCTGAAGAAATTAGAAAAGTTCGGCATCTGTTGAATGTGATTTTAAGTGTCGGGTTTTTGTTATCGTATCCACAGGGATTGTGAGATATCACCGCCTTTCGACAGTTGTATTAATTCTTAGCTTAAGGTAACAATGGGGTTTTGGTATTTGTCACGGTATCTTGCATAAAAGTATAATAAAATGCGGTAAAAGTTTTGGTTTGAATATTTGAGAAATATTGCCAAAGTTAGGGTTCAACGATCACTTTGCATGTATGTGTTCGATCAACAAAACTTATAAACTCCTTTAGATGATAAACTATTTCACAAAGTCCTCCCAATGTGTTTATCTCTAACACACATTGTGAGTTTTCCCATTTTGATCCATTGTTTATCTCTAACACAATCTATCAAAATGACAACTTTTTGGTTCAACCTTATGGTGAACAAAATCATTCATTACTATCTCTAGCTAACAAACAAGATTGGATGAAAACCTAGGTTAAGAGTTGGTAAACATCTCTCGATCATAAACCAACACAAAGAGTTTTCAATAAGAACAAAGTTTTCACCATATATTCACCATTAAAGAGTTTACAAATGAAGATCCTTACATTTACACACAAAGCTAATGATCATCTACATCTAACCTTGACAAAATGAAGGACTTAACTACTCATTTTCATGGTAGCTTGGTCAACAAGTTTCGGAAGAAGGTTGATCAACATCCGAGTCGAATAATCGAGATTGGATGGGAATCCACCTTCTTTTTGTGAAAGATGGTTAAGAGATGAAGAGAAATGGTTTTTAGGTCACAAAAGATCCTTAGAACAATGCTGTAAAAAATCTAGAAAAAGTACAAAAGTATGGAAAAATAAGGTATGGCTCCAAAAAGTAGCCATTGCTACTTATAGAGCTGCTACTGGGCTGTCATGCTCGCTAGGCGAGCAGAATGGCTCGCCTAGCGAGCCCCTAAATGAGGCACCTGAGGCACCTGCGCCCAGAGAAACAGCCTTTCCCAGACTGTCATGTTCGCTGAGCGAACAAAACCTTAGCCTAGCGAAGGTCACGCTTCAACCTTCGCTCCAGCGAGCTTGAGAGGTTTTACTACTGGAATGCTCGCTGGGAGCTCGCTAAAGCCTCGCCTAGAGAGTGAGTGCTGGCTGCGCTTTTCACCAAGTCTGGACGTGTTCGCCACACACCTCGCTGGAAGCTCGCCTAGCGAGTGTGGTCATGTTTGCCACTGTAAAATCCTGGAGCTTCTCGCTGGGCTCTCGCTGGAAGCTCGCCTAGCGAGTCCTTCGCCACAGCCCTCGCCTAGCGAGCAAGCTGATGAATGCTTGTTTTATTTGATCCCTTTGCCAAATTTCTTGTGTCTTCACTTTCTATTATTTCATGCCTACTTCCTGCACAATAACACACAAATCAAAGGTACCAAGATCGTTTATCATTGAATTGCATTTCATCCAAAACAAAGGTGGTTTCGAACACTTTAGCAAGGAAATGGAGTGAAAGATGCCCATATTTGATAGCTCAAATAAGCACTTTTGGGCATCTAACAACTCTCCCCAACTAGATTCTTGCTTGTCCTCAAGCAAAGTATGCCCCTTGAAGGACAAGAGGATTTGCTTTAAGAAAAAGGTTTCTCCGAAGTCGGATAAAACGGCTCAAACACAAGCGAATCAGCAGATACAAATTTCCAACGGTTCGAATAAAATAATACACAAGAACTAAAACTTAGTAGCAATGCGAAATATGTATCTATCTACAACAATATTGTCTTGAATGAATCACCCTATCTCTCCTCTTCGAATAAGGATTGAAGAATTTACGCGTTTGCAACCGCGGGAATAATCTCACTCTCTAACAAATAATGAAGAAATCAATTCGATTCATACAATGTCTAACAATTATAAATGGTAATGTGGAAGCACGAAGATCACAAAGGACTTTTCGGTTGAAGCTTGGTTAGGTTAACAAACAAGGGTCATTTCTAAGGCCATTGAAAACGAAATTGCCGATGCAAAAGAGACATTCACTGTACATTATTCACACATCTCAACTTCGTTCTATTTGTTTCTCATTTGAAACCTTCACAACTCTTATTTCACAACTCAATTTTTGTTTTTCACTATTTTTCTTCCAAGCAAGCATTCATTTTTATTTTCTCTATATTATATTTTTTTTTCTCTTTTCTTTCACATCATATTTACAAAACAGATGTTTTTCTTTTCTAATTTTTATTTTCAATGCTTGCTCGGTTTTTCAAGAGTTGTGGCACTTACTGATTCTCATTTTCGTTCTCCCCAACTTATTTCTTACTCACCCTAAGTGAATGCTCTTTACTTTTTACGGCAAAAGAACAATAATCAAGATTTTCCGGGTTGTAAAAAAAAGATTTTTGAAATCTCGCTTTATTTCAAGCTGAGATTCAACTGTTTAAGCTCAAAGGGGTTAACGAATACTCTCTCTGCTCACAGGTAAGTTGTATTTGGAACTGGTTGTGCTCGATAGAAAACAAGTGCCTTGATCATTTCTAATTGCTTCCACATATTCACAATAATAAAAGACAAAACATGAATCAAATGAATCAACAAAACTTATTAGAATCCAGCATTTAAGTGTACAATGGAGGTTTCCTCACAATTTGTGGTTTTAAGTCCTAGATGAAACATTCATTCAATTATGTTGCAAAAAGACAATACTCAATTACAAAAAAGAGTAAAGTTCTTAGTGCATTCTAAAATTCTAGCCGGAGGTAACCATGTACCTTAGCCTTATTCACTTGTTTATTCTTATCATTGCCATCCAAGCTCGGATGCACCTTCATTGGATACTTCTTTGAGGAGCAACCAATCTAGAAGGTATGCCACTCAACCAACCAAAAATTTATTAAACACACAAAATTTAAAACATAAATAATAACATTAACTCAAAATTTAAATTTGTTCATGGGGGACAAAACACCCCAAAAGTACAAAGCCAAAATCAAAATACAGAATTCTGGAAATACAGTAGAAATAAAACATAAAATAAAAAATAAAAACTTAGCCCTCCAAGGACTCAGAACCCTCCTCACTACCGGCTTCAGAACCGGTAGCCTCATTATCATCATCATCACCATCAGCAGCACCACCAGAAGACGCACCAGCACCCGCCCCCTCACCAAACACAGGCCTGTCCACAGGCCAGTTAGCGTTAAGCACAAACTGCTCACTGTAACACGGTGGGAGAACTGACTTTAGTTAAATGTTGCGGATAGCAAGAGTCGCCACCGACTTTTATTTTATCCAAAAGGAAAGGACATAAAAGAACAGGAAAGACCTTAAAAAGATTTTGAGTTCGGGGGATAGGTTATACAAAGGGAAGGTATTAGCACCCTTTATATCCATGGTTATCCATGGGCTCTTAGTTACTTAGCTCACTTTGTTTGTTTGCAAGAGTGTAGTGTGTGATTAGAAAAATTTCTTTAAGTACTTTGTAATGACCCTCGTATGGGTGTATACAAAGCCTAGTTTAGAAATTGTGAGGTGTAAAAGTAATTTTGAAAAGTGTGAGCAAGTAACTATGAGATACCTACCCTAGATTAAGTCTTTCGTATTCTCGTATATTCTTTCAATAGTAAAATTGTCCCTATTATTAAGGAATAGGTAGTCATTACCTTGGATGTGTTTAAGGGACGGGCGTAGGGTCATCGTATGGTCAATGAAGGCAACATAAGGGGTGTCTTTAGCAACTCGTAGGGACTATCATCATATTTACCGAAGAGACAAGATCATTATATCGTAGGCAACCTCGTAGGGACTTGATCTTTTAAGTTTATAGGGACTTGATGATTTTTCTGTTTGAAGGGACTTCGCTTAAGACACCCCTATTTTCGAGGGACTTGACCATTTAAAGAAGGCAACCAAGAGGAATACCCTAGGAAGTACAAATGGCGATCAAAGATCGACTTACGTGTGTGAGTGTTATTTTTCAGATATTTGTCTTGAATTTAATTTTCTAAGTTGAATTATTTACAGTTAGTTTTTTGCACTCCCTAAATTACTAACCACGCAATAAATATTTACAAAAATAAAAGCAAGAAAAATAAATTCCTAAACTATTACATAGCTATAGGACAGATACATAATAATCAGGCGAGAAAGAATAAATTTACAACCTATACATTTGTTCCTAATATTATAAATAAAACAAAATTAAAATAAGGAAAATAATGAAGCAAAAATAGAATAGATAAAAGCAAATAATAATAAAATAATAAATAAACAATGGTAATAAAGCAATAATAAAATAACAATAATAATAAAATGATAATAAAAAGGTTAGAATTTTAAAAGAAATTATTTTAGGTTAAACAAGTTAGATTTTTTTAGAAGTTATTAGAAAAAATATGAGTTTAAAATAAATTAGTAATAATAAAAGAATTTAAAATACATTAATGTACAAATTATAAAATAAAAAAGTTATATGAAAAATATTAAGTTAGTTATTTACAAAATAAATAAAGATTATAGAAAATATCAAATTATTAGATTAATAGGTTTATTATTATTATTCAATTAGAAAAATGGTCAATTAGATTTTATTTACAAAATATATAAGGATTTATTATTATAAGTAAGTAATAAAAAAAGTTATTAAAATAGTTAGTATTTATTATTTATTTACAAAAAATATAAAGGTTATAAAAAAATATTAAATAATTAATTTAGTAGGTTTTCACGCCCTACATTACTAGACCACGCAGTTAATATAGGATCAATGGCAGGAATTTAAATGGCAGAAAAATAAATGGCAGAAAAATAAAAAGGTAGAAAATCAATGGCAGAAAATAAAACCCTAATTATTACAACGCTTTGGTGCAGTTACATAATAAAGATGGCGAAAAGTAAAACTGAAAATATTACAAGTTAAAACTTAAAATATTACAAGGGCGAAGGAGTTACAGTGTATGAATAACATAAATATGGGCGAAAATAGGAAATAATAATAAGGTTTGTTAAGGTTTAAGAAAAGGTTTATGGTTTAGAGGAAACAACACAGTTAAAGTTTTAGGTTTGAAATTTAGAGTTTGTGGCGAAATTGTCAGGGTTTAGGAAAAATCAGGGTAGTTAGTTATGAAAAAAAATGTGCGGATCTAAATATATGTATATATATAAAAAAAATGAATTAAAAAAAACAACGGCGTTGCTAGCGCAAAATTGCGATCATCGCAACTGGATCGGATAACACAAATGTCACGCCTCATACACGTATATGTGAAAACGGCGTATTGACACGATCCGATCCTAAAACATAATCAAATATATCAACAAAATAGATAAAGTATATATCATATATAAACTATTACCAAACTGTGTGTACGATAGTATAGATCAGCCACTCTCAGTTTCTCTTTTTTGTTCTGTCTTTCCGCCTCCTTCTATCAGTCATGCTAGTAAATATATATAGGAACAAATTAGGTTAATGATAATGGGCCTAAGTTTATTTTGAAACCCAATATTAAATTAAAAACTGAATAAAGTTAAATAATTAAAATAGTTAAAATTAAAATAAAAACTAATTAACCTATTTATTTATTTTAGACCCAATATTAAATTAAAAATTGAATAAAGTTAAATAATTAAAATAGTTAAAATTAAAATAAAAACTAATTAACCTATTTATTTATTCTAGACCCAATATTAAAATAAATAGACTCAAAAAAAATAAAAGTCGGGCACCAAAATGCTCGAAAAAATAAAATGAACACGTCAAAATAATCAGCGCGAAATAAATGACTCGGAAAAATACAGCGTTTGGTCGGATTTTGAAATAAAAATTATGACCGTTTAAACCGCTCAGACTGATCAACATATGACCAAAAATAGTCGTAAAAATATTTTTAGCATGTCAAATTAAACCACGTGAACCGCAGATTAATGTTACCGACATTTGCAAACTTAAACTTGACATTTTTTCGTTGACTAATTTTAGGCGCAGTTAAAAAGTTAATTTGACCAGTCTGTTTGTAAATTCCGAGAAATTATTCCGGCTAATATTAAGACAGAAAAAAATGTTATGCTATGAAGATGATGCAAATGAATGTGAAACAAAAAAATGGTTAGAATTAAAAATAGAGGGCAAATTTTGGGGTGCAACAGCTGCCCCTGTTCAATTTTCTGAAACCTGAGGAGTTAGATTGGCCTGTGTGCCATTCGTGACTTGGAAGGTTGAAGGGGATTGAACATAAAAGCCCAAAAATTTGCACTCGCCGGTGCGTAAAGTAACACTGATGACTAGTTGTATATGCTTAAGTGGGCTTGAAGATGCCACTTGGAAGAACTGGAGATGGGCTTATAGACGCCATCCATAATATCAGGAGGTGATAATATCTTGATGTTGATACTGGATATCAGTACTAGGTCATCGTATAGGCCGTCTCTGAATCGTATCTAAGAACATACTTTTAATTTAAGTGTCAGAACCAAATCTTTGTGGCGATTTCTTTCTGAATTAAGTATCAGCACTAGACCTTCGTATAGATCGTCTCTGAACTGTTTTGAATTGTTGAATAGACCAGTAGAAATAAATCTTCGTGATGATTATCTCTTCTGGAAATATCCTGGATTAGGGAATAGATCTTCGTATAGACCGTTTGCCTACTATCCAAGAACAAAAGAATATCAGGATTAAATCTTCTGAAAATATCCTGGACTAGGGAATAGATCTTCGTATAGACCGTTTGCCTACTATCCAAGAACAAAAGAATATCAGGATTAAATCTCCTGAAAATATCATGGACTAGGGAATAGATCTTCGTATAGACCGTTTGCCTACTATCCGAGGATAAAAGAGTATCAGGATTAACTCTCCTGAAAACATCCTGGACTAGGGAATAGATCTTCGTATAGACCGTTTGCCTACTATCCAAGGACACCTTGAATAATGATTAAGTATCAGCACTAGATCTTCGTATAGATCGTTTCTGACCTGTTGTGAATTGTTGATAGTATTTTATCTGTATATAACCATCCTGCAAGGAAAAGGTTAGTTTATGCAATATGTATGCATGCATGGCATGGTGCATCTAAGTAAATGTATTATGCACTTATGGATATGCTATGGTATGATGTAAGTGATGTATGTATGAATCATGCGGCCTGAAGCGTCCAGATATCTTTGTATAACAACTGCTGGCTAGGGAAAATAAATCCCGATTCGTTGCTGAAGAATATGAGGAACTCGTTCCCGTCTTGTTTGATAGTATAGTATTTGTCACTTCCCGTATTCGTTCGTCGTACTTCTATTGAAGGAATAAGTTCCTGAGTATCCCGACTGAGGATAAAAGAGATGGACATAAATTCAAGGGGAGACGTAATTCGAAGCATCTATAAAGATAGATTTGCTCTACTGGGAATTTGTAGTGGGGATGAACCGGCGAAGCTTCGTTGAACTACTACCCTCGTTCGTCCTTAGTAAATACTATTACTGCATTTTATGCATTTCTGGTAAACATCAATCGTATTCAAAAGCATACATACATTCAAACACAACCAATGGACGTTTTCGCTTATGTAAATAGAGTAAAAGTAAATCTGGATTCAAAGATGAAATTTTATTTATATCACAAAGTGACCTATACATAGGCAAGTTTGTACAAGGAGACAGAAATCCTAGTAAGAGGAATTCGTCGTAAATTTTTTTATAAAACCAAGAAAATAGCTATGTGAAAAATGATCCTATTGAGTTTCAATTCTACTATTGCCATTATCTTTAAATATCTCATCTTCTGCTGTTGAGACAGAAACGATTGGATTGATCTTTATCTGTTTGAACTTGATTTAGGTTGCACCATCGGTTGAAGTTACATGAGTGATCCAAATGAGACATAGTCATACGCTTTAATCCCTAACTTTTGCCTGGATTGCCTTTTCAGGTTTTCAATCCACCGGGATACCCTTTTTTGCCCAAGCCGCCTTTTCAGGTTTTCGACTTGCCGGGTGTACATTTTTTTTATATATATCCCTAATTTTTGCCCGAACCCTTTTGGTTTGCCGGGATGCCCTTATTTTTGCCTAGGCCAGTCAACCTAGCGGGTCTCTTTTTATGCGTAGTATTTTTTAACTATGTCTGCGTTTACAGGCTGTGGAAAATCTTTACCATCCATAGTAGTAAGCATCATGGCACCTCCTGAGAATACTCTTTTGACCACAAATGGTCCTTCATATGTAGGAGTCCACTTGCCCCTAGGATCACCCTGTGGTAGTATGATACGCTTGATTACCAAGTCACCAGCCTGATATACCTTTGGCTTAACCTTCTTATTGAAAGCTTTGATCATCCGTTTCTGGTACATCTGACCATGACAAACAACTGCCAACCTCTTCTCATCAATCAAATTTATCTGGTCGAGTCGAGTCTGAATCCATTCATCCTCGTCTAAACCTGCCTCTTTCATGATTCTTAGAGAGGGAATCTGAACTTCCACTGGCAACACGGCTTCCATTCCGTAGACCAAAGAGAAAGGAGTTGCCCCTGTCAAAGTGCGCACTGAAGTGCGATAACCATGAAGAGCAAAGGGTAACATCTCATGCCAGTCTTTGTATGTTACTGTCATCTTTTGTATGATCTTCTTAATATTCTTATTAGCAGCCTCCACGGCGCCATTCATCTTTGGCCGGTACGGAGAAGAGTTATGGTGTTTTATTTTGAACTGCGTGCAGAGTTCAGCAATCATCTTGTTGTTTTTCCGGAGAGAGCAGGTTTCTCAGATGTATATTTGATAAGATCCATCTTAGAAATCAATAAAGTGGTATGATTCAACATATACTGTCTTAGTCGGCGAGCAGCCTAAGCCAAAGCATAGCAATCTTTCTCGAGCTGGGAGTATCTTGTTTCACAGTCGGTACCTTTTGCTAAGGCAGTATATTGAATGCTCTTTTCGACCAGACTCGTCATGTTGCCCCAACACACACCCTATTGAATTTTCTAACACGGTCAAATACATGATTAGAGGTCTTCCTTCAACTGGTGGCATCAGATTTATAGGTTCTTGGAGATACTTCTTGATTTTTTCAAAAGCTTCTTGACATTCATCATTCCATATCATCTCTTGATTTTTCCAGCGAAAACCTCTACATAGTCACGTAACATCCGACTGAATCTTTCTTTGACACTGTTTTCCAAGCCTGCTCCTATTTTGACTTCTTTCTTGTCTACTTCAATACCCAGATTTACAACCTTAATTGATTCCTCATGCGGCTGTGTAACTTTCTCTTCTTGTTGTAATAACCTAGCAAGCTCTACAGGTACTTCACAATCTTCATCCTTTCCATCTTCAGCTTGATAGATCGGATTCTCGAAATTATAATTGGCAATAGTAGAACTGTTATCAACAGGATCCAGAGTGGATGAGGATCTGCATTTTAGTGATGTGGGTGTGTGTAAGAACACCTAGCTGATGAAAATAAAATAAAAGAAAAACAAAGAGCCCAATATTTACGAAAACGAAACGTCCATTGATTTTTATTGAATGAAGTATGCAAATGAAATGACGTCCCGAAACAAGCATACCATTGTGCCCCGGGTAAGGCACAAGGCTTAAAAGTTTAATTGTTCAAACTTAAAAATAACAACACAGTAATAGTATTTACTCCTGACTAAAGGAGATAGGAATAACGTCTTCAGTCTTCCAATTGTTGAGCCCATCACCCACAGTAGGAAAAATCCAGTTATCCAGATTGTAGTCTTAATTATAGTCACCCACAACATTGATTTGATCTTTCATGTTCCCTGGATTGGTGATACGAACAACACGAGCACGACGAACAGCCTTCTGGGACTCTGCAGTGAAACCCAAACCAAACTTGTCAGACTTGTAAGGAATGTCGGGAAGCTGACCCCAAATAGTACAACCACCTTCTTCAACCACAACTCTAGCATCTTTGAGGGAAGCCATTGTAGGAGGTACTCTGGTAACCACAGGAACTCTTTTAACCACAGGAGGAGCTTCAGTAGCGGGAACGACCCAAGGAACTACTTCAAATGTCTGGCAAGGAGTCTCAACATATTCACCTTCCACTTCAACATACTTAAATGTATTCACATGACTGACCATATATTCTTCCTCTCCATAAACAGTTACGATCTTTCCCTTCACTGGATATCTCAACTTCTGATGTAGAGTGGAGGTCACAGCACCTGCCCTGTGGATCCAGGGGCGCCCAAGCAAACAAGAGTACGCAGGACGAATATCCATTACATAGAAGGTAGAATCGAAGACTTGAGAGCCTACTTTGATCGGGAGATCTATTTCTCCATGCACCACTCTTCTTGAACCATCAAAGGATTTCACCACTATATTACTTGATCTTAACACATCATCTTCAGGACTGAGCTTGTTCAGAACCTCTTTGGGAAGTACATTCAATGAAGAGCCATTGTCTATCAACACATGAGACAAGGTATTGCCCCTACATTCAATGGAGATATGTAAAGCTCTGTTATGGTTTCTTTTGGCAGGAGTCAAGTCAGCATCAGAAAAACCTGAGCAGTCCTTAAGAATTTGATCAAGGCTTTAGCATGAGCCTCAGAACACAGCAACAAAGACAACATGGAAATTTTGGAGGGAGTATCCCCCAACTGGTCAACAATATCATAATCACTCTTACGAATGATCTTCAGCACTTCTTCCATCTGTTTAGAGAGATTTTCAGCGGTCGGTGCTTCAGCTTGCACAGGTTCAACCACAGGACCTTTGCCTCGAGCATCAGTACTTGGCTCAGAAGTGGAGGTAGTAGTTGGAAGAACTGTATTTTTTGAGGTAGCTGGAGGAGAGAAAATTCTTCCACTTCTGGTGATCTTACTAGATCCAGCAATATTATCAACATCAAGGTTATCATCAGTAACAGGTGTATCAGTCAAAGGTTCCTGCTTAACACCATGGATATAAACATCAGAACCGTAATTCCAGGGTATAGCTTTATCACAAGTATAAGGAATAGGGCCAGGAGTGGTAATAATCATGGGAGGCACTCTAACTTCAGCAACAGTCTTCACCAGGCCTTCAACAGTAATTTTGATAGGACCCTTGGAAGTGATCTTGACAGTCTGTTCAAGAGCCATTTCTGCTGAGGTAAACAGCGAGAAGATAAGATACCTGTGATGCAATAATATGGTATGTAGATGCTTATGCAATGTTTTCAAGGACCGTAGTATTTAAATTTGTTTAAACCACCAAAAAGTAAACTTTTATTAGTAATAAACTTGTTTGCCCCTTGGGCTTACAAAAAATGAAATGAATACAAAAAATGGGGTTTTAAGTCTCCCATGGACGTTTCCTCTTTGTGTTGAGGTATGAGTTGAAATTCCGCTCCTCGTGAAGTTGTTTTGTTAGCTCCAGGATTCTTTTCTGACTTGCCTTGTAATGAGTCTCAAAAGTATCTCTTTGCTCCTTCAACTGGATCCAGGACCTCTGTAACTCTTCCATGTCAGTGGGCATGTCTGGATGAAGAATGATGTAAGAAGTATCTCCTTCAGCAACAGGCTCCATGGTAACTGGCAGGATAGCAGGATATGGCATCATAAGAGTCTGAGCACGAGATCGTACCCATCTGAGATATGGTTCCATAGGAATAGTGTACTTGGGTTCCAGAGTCTTGCTGTCAACCTTGTTCACTTTACCCCATGCTCGTATGAACCTTTGACGGTAACCTTGAAGATCGTTGTCGTAGTCGAACACAATACCCTGAATAAGCATGTCATGAGGACCATCAGTCCGAGCGTAACCAAACTGACGTAGAGCTAAAGAAGGGTTGTAGGTAATGCCCCCTCTTATGCCAAGGAGTGGCACATTAGGGAACTCCCCACAACGGTCAATGATGGTAACATTTTCCATAGATCTAGAGCACCAACGAATATCTGAATGAGAAAGTGACATAATCCTCTTGGACCACCTGAACCCTTGTTCATTCTTCATCACTGATCGAGGAAGGTGAGAAATAAACCACCTAGATAATAGAGGTATGCAACACATTAGAGTTCCTCGTGCCTTCGTAGTACGGGTATGAAGAGAGTGTAAGATGTCTCCAAGTAATATAGGCACTGGATTGCGAGTCAGAAATATGTTGATGGCGTGTACGTCTATGAACTGGTCTGGATTGGGGAACAGTACTAAGCCATAAATCAATAGGGCTAAGATCTCCTCAAAAGCATCATAACTCATAGCCTTCAGGAATACTTGAGCTTTCTCCATCAATACCTTAGCAAGAATACCCTTAACTCCACTCCTTGTTTCTAGGACAATGTCTGATTTCTTTAAATGTAAGGCTGCAGCAATGACTTCAGGTTTAGGCTCTTTTTCCAAGCCTGTGAAGGGTTTCTGGTCAAGAATAGGTATACCCAGAAGCTTGGAGAACTCTTCCATTGTAGGAACCAGCTGATAGTCGGGAAATGTGAAGCAATGATGTTTAGGGTCAAAGAACTGAAACAGGACACTCATCATGTCTTCATTGAACCCTGAAGTGACTAGATCCAGTAGGTGACCATGCCTCTTGATGAACTGGGAGTTTTCAGAAACTTGAGAGACCAATTCCTTAAGCTTAGGAGGTATTCCTACAAAGTTGATCCGGATAGTATACCTACGAGCAGAAGCCATGACCTGCAACAAAGAACAAAGATAAATCCTTTGGTCCTTGAAATGGTTAGTGAAAATGTTATGCTTATGATGCACGATGATGCTATGATGTTATGCTCAATCACAAATGTAACACCCTTCTAAAATACCCCAAATTTAAATTAAAACAACAAAATATAAATCAGAGTAGATATGCAATTAAGGGTGTCACACTTGACACTTCACACCATTCACCAAATAGTTTGTCATGCTCATTTATTAATCAAAATAAAATATTGCACAATTCGCAGCGGATAGAGATCTAATCAATCATGCAAACCATGTAACACATTACATGTAAAGTTGTTCAACAACCAAAATGAAAACAAAGTAAAACATCCCGTCCCGATGTTACATCTACCAGAGCATGACCCACTAAGGAACTACACTAGACTCCAAGCACTAGCTTCTACTCAATCACTGCTCGTTACCTGAAACATAGTTGTAAGGGTGAGTTCCTCAATCGATATAATAAGCATTATAAAATATCATGTAATGCTAAGTAAATTAACACATTTCATCACCCAAATCAGATCACACATTCAGCAACGGCAACATCAACTCAAAATCATAATCATACTCAACCCAACACAAAACACACGTGTAATATTGGAATACCTCCATTCATATTATACGCCATACATACATTATGCAATGAGACTCCATGCATGCGGTACCGACTATTCGTGAACACATAGTTCAACCTCACCGATCAAACCCAGATACGGCATCCAAGCTCACTAGTCCCACTCATTTGAGACCTAGTGACTCACTCACTAATTCCTCACCATGGGAATTAGCTACCACCCCAAGGGCTATGCTATGCACGCTAAATCACCTAGCATGCAAACATCAACAACAATCCACAATAACTCACTCACTAATTCCTCACCATGGGAATTAGCTACCACCATAAAGGCCATACTATGCACGCTAAATCACCTAGCATGCAACCATCAACAACAATCCACAATGGACATATGCTCACACTCTAAGCCATAAACAGTCCATTCACAATTGCATACATAACAGATACATTCACAGTATTATGCATACCATCATACATCATCGGCATATTTATCACAGAATCATATTCATATCATGCCAAATAATAAATCACAGTATTAGCACACTCTACTAATACCCCTACTGCTCAAAACAACGGGAAATGATCCCTACTATATCATACACCAATATAGGCCAAACGTCAAATATGTACACAATATTTGAATATCAAATTTTCACTTTTCCAACAGTGTTAATCGGTTAACGCCCTGGGTTAACCGGTTAACGCAACACAGAACACGCTTCCTGGCACATTTTAACAGTGTTAACCGGTTAACGCCCTGGGTTAACCGGTTAACGCAAGACAGACAGCAATTTCTCATAATTCATAACAGTGTTAACCGGTTAACACCCTGGGTTAACCGGTTAACGCAAGACAGAAAGCTGTTCCTGCGCTAACACGAACAGAATGCAGAATCCCCCGCATTTTTCGCCGTCGGAGGACTTCCGGACCTCCGATTTCAATTCCGTAAAAAGCTACACGTCCAGAAATTTACGACTCACCCACATATAGATTCAATTACAGTTTTAACATAACTTATTCATCACCATTTACAGCATTCCTCATTCCAATTAGGGTCAATTCAATGGCTTATTACTACCCATTACATGTTAACCCATAATACCCATTAAACGACGATAAACCCCCTTACCTGAGTTAATCCGGCAAATCCTTTACTTCAAGCTTTTCCCTTCTTCAACCCTTGTTCTCTTGCTCTTCCTCTTTGCCCTTTTCTCACTTTCTGTCGCTTTTCTGGTTTTCACGTGAAAAACCCTTTTTACCAAATGGAACTCTTTATATATATTCTGTCATACGGTGAACTGACTTGGGGTGTTTTGCTTTTTATCGCAATGTCGCGGATAGCAAGAGTCGCCACCGACTTTTCTTTTATCCAATAAGGAAAGGTGGAAAAGAACAGGAAAGACCTCAATAGATTTTGGGTTCGGGAGGTACATTATACAAAGGGAAGGTGTTAGCACCCTTTGTATCCATGGTTATCCATGGGCTCTTAATTACTGGATCACTTATATTTTTGTCTGAAAAGTGTCGGTGAATTGCTTAAAAAATGTTTGAAAGAGAGTTTAACTTTGTAATGATTCTCGTATGAATGTATACAAAGTATTTATCTCATTTGATTTTGAAAAATGGTTTAGAAAAATATAACTCGGTAATGATTCTAGTATGAATGTATACCAAGTGGTGATTTTCTAGGATTTGTAAAGTGTAAAGTGTGAGGGGTGGAAAATGTTTTAGGTTATGATCCAGTAATTGAGAGTTATACCTTCCTGAGGTCGTTATGGGCATTTCCTATCCTTATGAGGGTAAAACTGTCCTTACTATTGAGAAGTAAGTAATCTTACCCTTTGGATGTTTAAGGGTCACCGTAGGGTCATCGATAGGTCATTGAAGGCAACAGTTGTAAGGATACCTTAGCATTCGGAGGGACGATCATCATTTAACCGTAGGCTACACCGAAGGGTCATCGAGGGACAAAATCGTATATTCGAAGGCAACATCCGAGGGACCATGATTTATTTTATGATGATTTAACCGAAGGGTCTTTGCTAAGTGTATCCCTACATTCGCGGGACATGACCGTTATACCGTAATACCGTAGGGCAGCAAAGAGAGGTCCAAGATCACTTATTTAAAGGCAATATTTTAAAGTCAATTAGGTAATTAGGACGAGCCTCCATATTAAAATCAATACATTAAAATTAATACATTAAAATTAATACATTAAAATTAACACATTAAAATTAATTAAGTAATTTAGGGTGAGTCTCCACAAGGGTATCCCACAAATAAAGTGGAAGACCTAACGGCAATCTTTTCCTGGGACATGTGAACCTTGGCAAAATTCAGCAAACGGGTTAGAATACCAAATCGGGGTGTAATCGAAGATTACACCGCAAAAGAAAATACAGCAGCATGAATTTCAGGCAAAACAGTGCATAATTAACATAGAATAGATCAGATACGCATAGGACATAACAAACAAAATATTAGCGACTGTCCCGTTCGCCTCTGCCTCGCCTAGCGAGGGCCTAGCGAATACTCGCTACATGCTCGCTTAGCGATGTGCTAGCGAGCGGCTGCGGGTCTTGAATTTCAGAACAGTATGACTTCAACCTGCGGCATGGCTTATGGCATCCAACACATAATTATATGGTTCAGCATTCACAATATCCAAGCACACTTAAATTCACATGCAAAACCTCAAATATGTTTATGAATTCAATTATATTATCACATGCAAGTTAAGAACATAAAGCGGTATTACATGCAAATTAAGAAAATAACACGATAATAGCAATGCAAACCTGTTTGCAATCGAATTGCAACCTTGAATTGGCGAGCCGGATTGAGTTGGGCGGCGATAGCTTCGGGGCGGGGAAGCGGCCTTCAGGGTTTCTTCACTCGGAACTCTCTAAAGTAGCCTCCAGGGTTTCCGTGCCAGGGTTTCCGTCCCTCTTCCTCCGTTTTTCCGTCCTCTTTTTCATTACTGAAGTGCTAGTATTTATAATGCCCTTTTTCATGACCTAATGGGCTCAGAACGAAGCCCGAAATTTTTTGTTGTCTGTCAGCCTCGCTAGGCGAGCTGGTAGCGAACGTTTGCTTCGCTAGGCGAGCGTGTAGCGAACGTTCGCTAGGCGAGCGTGTAGCGAACGTAACGTTCGCTAGGCGAGCGTGTAGCGAACAGGCCAGTTTGGGCCATTTTCTGGATTGGGCCATTCGTGAGCTGGGCCTTTGTCCCTTTAAGATCAGTGCCATAAAATAAGTCGGAATGCCCGTGAAAAATGTCTTGAACTATTGATGGGCAAATTTTGGGGTATGACAGCTGCCCCTGTTCAATATTCTTGAACCGAGAGAGTTAGGATGGCATGCATGCCATTCGTGGTCTGGAGGTGGAAGATTATTGAACACTAGAATGCCCCCAAAAATTTGCACTTGTCAATTAGTCTTGACGGAGATGGGCTTAAAGATGCCATCCAGGAAATTTGATGATGAAAGCTTCAGATTGCGCCGTACATTAGGCCAATTTGAAGACATGGGCGCCACACTGGGTCGTACGTTAGACCGAATAATGAGTCATCCATTAGGCTGTTGACTTCGCTGGGGAGTCGGAGTGTGTCATATGCTGCTGGGGATAAAGGATCAGAATGGATCATGCGCTATATCGTATCTGAGTTGAAGATCCAAATGGGTCTTATGATAGACTGTATTGGAGTTGCAGGATGAGCCGTCCATTAGGCTGAATCTGATGATAAAAGGGGGTAGTCGTACACTAGACTACACTTCAGAAATGTACCGTACACTAGGTAGCATCTGAGGAGACGAAGGTCCAATTGGGTCGTACATTAGACCGTATCTGAGCAGACTGAGCCGTCCATTAGGCTGAATCTGATGATAAAAAGGGGGTAGTCGTACACTAGACTACACTTCAGAAATGTACCGTACACTAGGTAGCATCGAAGGTCAAATTGGATCGTACATTAGACCGTATCTGAGCAGAATGAGCCGTCCATTAGGCTGAATCTGATGATAAAAGGGGGTAGTCGTACACTAGACTACACTTCAGAAATGTACCGTACACTAGGTAGCATCTGAGGAGACGAAGGTCCAATTGGGTCGTACATTAGACCGTATCTGAGCAGAATGAGTCGTCCATTAGGCTGAATCTGATGATAAAAGGGGGTAGTCGTACACTAGACTACACTTCAGAAATGTACCGTACACTAGGTAGCATCTGAGAAGATGAAGGTTTAACTTGGTCGTACATTAAACCATCTCTGAGCAGAATGAGCCGTCCATTAGGCTAAATCTGATGATAAAAGGGGGTAGTCGTACACTAGACTACACTTCAGAAATGTACCGTACACTAGGTAGCATCTGAGGAGACGAAGGTTTAACTTGGTCGTACATTAGACTGTATTTGATGACTGGAAGGTCTAACTTGGTCGTACATTAGACTGTATTTGCAGAATCTGACTTGAAGGTCTAACTTGGTCGTACATTAGACTGTATTTGCAGAATCTGACTTGAAGGTCTAACTTGGTCGTACATTAGACTGTATTTGCAGAATCTGACTTGAAGGTCTAACTTGGTCGTACATTAGACTGTATTTGCAGAATCTGACTTAAAGGTCTAACTTGGTCGTACATTAGACTGTCTTTGAGTGGTTGAAGGTCAGAATGGATCGTACGCTAGATCGTATCTGAGTTGTTGAAGGTCAGAATGGATCGTACGCTAGATCGTATCTGAGTTGTTGAAGGTCAGAATGGATCGTACGCTAGATCGTATCTGAGTTGAAGGAGTCATATGTTGAGATGAATCAGGATGAACCGTACGCTAGGCTATATCTGATAGTATTTGTATATGCTGTATTTGCAATAAATGTCTGGGATGGGCTTATAGATGCCATCGTTAGGAGGATGTCAGAATGAATGTTCCCATGAATGGTATCTGAAAGATGTAGTTGAATCCTGAATGTAATTGATAAGGATGTCCGTCTGAATGGACCTTTGTTTTGACTATGTCAGGAGGATAATTGACCTGAAAAATAAAGTTAGCTTCATGCCATGTCATGATGCATGAGATGCAAATGTTGTATGCATGCGTATGCTGTGAAATGATGTAATGAGTGAATTATGCGTTTGGAATAAATGAGAGCATTGTATACATGTGTATGTTATGAAATGATGTAATGTATGTGATGCGGAATGAAAATTGTATGTAGGTATGTGGTGTGAAATGATGTAATGAATGCACTATGTGTCTGAAACGTTCTTCCAGGGGACTCTACTGGGGAAACAAATCTCAGTCTTCGGGTCGGAGATATTTGTATTGATGACCCTGTCTCAGCTGGGGGATTTGATTTCTGTCTGATGGTAGAAACATTCGACAGAGCCTGGCTGGGGATAGAAGAGATGACCAATTCGTCTAGTGATGCCCATTTCTTCTGGGGAATAACTGGCTTAGCCGGGGAATCGAATTAGCAACAGATTCATTGGAAAGCATGGTTAGACCTTCTCCTCGATCCTGAAGTCGTGTAGTAATTGCTATTACTATTCTAGGCATGCATTTTTGGTAAACATTGATCATATTCAAGTGCATAAATCAATTCAAAGTAAATCAATGGACGTTTACGCAAACAAAACAGAGAAAGTAAAATAAAAGCATCTTTTTGGAAATGAAATTGTATTGATTTTGAAAGAGGGCCTATAAACAGGCAATTTGTGTACAAGGAGACAGAAATCCTAGTAAGAGGAAATTGTCAGGCAAACAAAGAGAAAGCTATGCAGAAAAAGTCCTATCGATTCTAATTCCACCACTGTCATTATGTCTTCAAGCCTCTCATCTCCCGCTGTCGGATAGAAGTGATTGGCTTGTTCAGTCCTTGGAACTTGGATGAAGCTGACAGAGGACGGGACATAGTCATACGCTTTAATCCCTAATTTTTGCCTGGACCACCTTTTCAGGTTTTCAGTCCACCAGGATACCCTTTTTTGCCCAAGCCGCCTTTTCAGGTTTTCGACTTGCCGGGTGTACGTCTTTATATGTTTATCCCTAATTTTTGCCCGAACCCTTTTGGTTCGCCGGGATGCCCTTACTTTTGCCTAGGTACGTCGACCTAGCGGGTCTCTTTTACGCGTAGTATTTTTTTAACTATGCCCGCGTTCACAGGATGCGGGAAATCTTCGCCGTCCATAGTAGCGAGCATCATGGCACCTCCTGAGAACACTTTTTTGACCACAAATGGTCCTTCATATGTAGGAGTCCACTTGCCCCTAGGATCACCCTGTGGTAGTATGATACGCTTGATTACCAAGTTACCAGCCTGATATACCTTTGGCTTAACCTTCTTATTGAAAGCTTTGATCATCCGTTTCTGGTATATCTGACCATGACAAACAGCTGCCAACCTCTTCTCATCAATCAAATTTATCTGGTCGAGTCGAGTCCGAATCCATTCATCTTCCTCTAAGCCTGCCTCTTTCATGATTCTTAGAGAGGGAATCTGAACTTCCACTGGTAAAACGGCTTCCATTCCATAGACTAAAGAGAAAGGGGTTGCCCCTGTCGAAGTGCGGTAACCATGAAGAGCAAGAGGTAACATCTCATGCCAGTCTTTGTACGTTATGTCGTTTTTTGTATGATCTTCTTGATATTCTTATTAGCAGTCTCCACGGCGCCGTTCGTCTTTGGCCGGTACGGAGAAGAGTCATGGTGCTTTATTTTGAACTGCGTGTAGAGTTCAGTTTAGTACCATTATCAGTGATAACTCTCTCAGGAGACAGCAGGTTTCTCAAGTAGATATTTGATAGAATCCGTCTTAGAAGTCAATAAAATGGTATGATTCAACATAGACTGTCTTAGTCGGCGAGCAGCCTAAGCCAAAGCACAGTAAGCTTTCTCGAGCTGTGAGTATCTTGTTTCACAGTCGGTACCTTTTACTAAGGCAGTGTATGGCATGCTCTTTTCGACCAGACTCGTCATGTTGCCCCAGCACACCCTATTGAATTTTCTAACACGGTCAAATACATAGTTAGATGTCTTCCTTCAACTGGTGGTATCAGAATTAGAGGTTCTTGGAGATGCTTCTTGATTTTGTCTCAGTAATTTGAAGATGGATTTGCAAGTAGCGGTCAAATGTGGAATGAATCGGGCAATGTAATTCAAGTGTCCCAAGAAACCTCTGACTTCTTTCTTGTCTATTTCAGTACCCAGATTTACAATTTCAATTGATTCCTCATGCGGCTGTATGGTCTTTTCTTCTTGTAGTACCAGTCTGGCAAGTTCTCTAGGGACTTCACAATCTTCCTCACTTCCATCCTCGGCTTGGTAGATCGGATTTTCAAAGTCATAATGAACAGTAGCAGAGTCATTACCAACAGGATCCAGAGTGGATATGGATCGGCAAATTGTTACGTGAGTGTGTGCAAGAAAACATAGCTTGTTTGAAAAATGACAGGAAAGATAAAGAGCGCAATATTTGAATGCAAAAAGTCCATTGATTTATCGAATATGAATATGCTTATGAAAATGACAAACCCTTAAAATTAGCTATTATGTCCCGGGTATAGACACAATGCTTTTGAAGCACTAAAATAGCAATAACAATTATTCCTGACTAAAGGAAATCGGGATAGTGTCTTCAGCCTTCCAATTGTCGAGTCTGTCACCAATTGTTGGGAAAATCCGGCTATCCAAGTCATAATCGTTATCAGTGTCTTCCACAGCATTGACAGTCTCGCCCTGATTAGGCAGAGGAGCAGTGATGACATTAGGAGTCTCAGGCGGATCAGATTCAAATTCTCCAGCGTCGATCATATCCTGAATTTTGTTCTTCAACGACCAACAATTGTTTGTATCATGCCCGGGGCTATTGGAGTGATATGCACACCTGGCATTGGGATTATAACGAGGAGAAGTAGTGTTGGGTTTTGCAGGAGGGTCTCTGAGGGTAATTAAATTTGCTTTTAGCATACCCTGCAGTGCTTGTGCTAAAGTCATATTGATCTTCGTAAACTGCCTCCTTCCCGGGTTAATGTGCCTCACAGGTTTCTGGTCTTTCTTTTTCTCGAGCAAAAGAGCCTTCAGTTCCTCCTGCCCCTTGGATAAGTTCAAGATCATCTTCTGGAGTTGAGCATTCTGAGCATGGAGATCTTTGACAATTTGTTCGAGGTCCATTTTTCTGTTTGGAGGAAAACCGTGAGAACATTGATCCCTTTAGAGTACCTGTTATGCGATGTTATGTTATGCTATGCAATGTATGAAATGTTTTCAAGGACTTTTGGAATTTAACTTTACATAAACTAACAAAAAAAAGGAAACTTTTTTTTTTTTTTTTTTTTTTTTTTTTTTACAAAACAGAGCAAAGTTAAATCCCTAAGTCCTCAAAGTGGTTAGTACAATGCATGATGTTATGATGTTATGATGTTATAATGTTAAGTAAACAACAAGCACAAGCAAGTCATACAACCATCATTCCTAGGTTTTAAGGCTTGCATGAGTTCCATAGGTAAGTACCCTCCCCACTGAAGTTTGGTTGGTTCAACCTGTCCTAGAATAGTAACCGGGTTCTAGAAGGATCTCCAATCATTGACCTTTCTTTAAGTCCACTTCAGTGCAACACCAAGTGGTTGACCAAAGCTTCCCTAAAGTCCAATCTCAAAGAGTGTAGTATCGAGTCTCAACCAACCCCAGTCGGAACCGAAGTCAGTTATCTCACTACTTTCTAATGGCTAGGATGAGTCAATTAGGGTTCTAAAGGTCTGGTTAATGCTTCGATGACACCACGCGGAAGCCAAATTTTTCCCCAAGTAACATGAGGAACATCAGGACAACCAAAGTGTCACATTAACCGTAGCCATCATTTTAACCATTCCAGTATACGCCGGATAGTCGCGATGATCTATTGCTACTTACCTAAGGTACACTAGATCCGGGTGTAGGATCTTTCACTCAAGCATAGGATACCCAAGCAATCCCTTAAAAGTAAATCAAACAATTCAAATAAGTGATCTTGTTTTTTAAGGTAACCTCTCTTTTTAAGTGTCCCCAGCAGAGTCGCCAGTTCTGTCATACGGTGAACTGACTTGGGGTGTTTTGCTTTTTATCGCAATGTCGCGGATAGCAAGAGTCGCCACCGACTTTTCTTTTATCCAATAAGGAAAGGTGGAAAAGAACAGGAAAGACCTCAATAGATTTTGGGTTCGGGAGGTACATTATACAAAGGGAAGGTGTTAGCACCCTTTGTATCCATGGTTATCCATGGGCTCTTAATTACTGGATCACTTATATTTTTGTCTGAAAAGTGTCGGTGAATTGCTTAAAAAATGTTTGAAAGAGAGTTTAACTTTGTAATGATTCTCGTATGAATGTATACAAAGTATTTATCTCATTTGATTTTGAAAAATGGTTTAGAAAAATATAACTCGGTAATGATTCTAGTATGAATGTATACCAAGTGGTGATTTTCTAGGATTTGTAAAGTGTAAAGTGTGAGGGGTGGAAAATGTTTTAGGTTATGATCCAGTAATTGAGAGTTATACCTTCCTGAGGTCGTTATGGGCATTTCCTATCCTTATGAGGGTAAAACTGTCCTTACTATTGAGAAGTGAGTAATCTTACCCTTTGGATGTTTAAGGGTCACCGTAGGGTCATCGATAGGTCATTGAAGGCAACAGTTGTAAGGATACCTTAGCATTCGGAGGGACGATCATCATTTAACCGTAGGCTACACCGAAGGGTCATCGAGGGACAAAATCGTATATTCGAAGGCAACATCCGAGGGACCATGATTTATTTTATGATGATTTAACCGAAGGGTCTTTGCTAAGTGTATCCCTACATTCGCGGGACATGACCGTTATACCGTAATACCGTAGGGCAGCAAAGAGAGGTCCAAGATCACTTATTTAAAGGCAATATTTTAAAGTCAATTAGGTAATTAGGACGAGCCTCCATATTAAAATCAATACATTAAAATTAATACATTAAAAGTAATACATTAAAATTAACACATTAAAATTAATTAAGTAATTTAGGGTGAGTCTCCACAAGGGTATCCCACAAATAAAGTGGAAGACCTAACGGCAATCTTTTCCTGGGACATGTGAACCTTGGCAAAATTCAGCAAACGGGTTAGAATACCAAATCGGGGTGTAATCGAAGATTACACCGCAAAAGAAAATACAGCAGCATGAATGTCAGGCAAAACAGTGCATAATTAACATAGAATAGATCAGATACGCATAGGACATAACAAACAAAATATTAGCGACTGTCCCGTTCGCCTCTGCCTCGCCTAGCGAGGGCCTAGCGAATACTCGCTACATGCTCGCTTAGCGATGTGCTAGCGAGCGGCTGCGGGTCTTGAATTTCAGAACAGTATGACTTCAACCTGCGGCATGGCTTATGGCATCCAACACATAATTATATGGTTCAGCATTCACAATATCCAAGCACACTTAAATTCACATGCAAAACCTCAAATATGTTTATGAATTCAATTATATTATCACATGCAAGTTAAGAACATAAAGCGGTATTACATGCAAATTAAGAAAATAACACGATAATAGCAATGCAAACCTGTTTGCAATCGAATTGCAACCTTGAATTGGCGAGCCGGATTGAGTTGGGCGGTGATAGCTTCGGGGCGGGGAAGCGGCCTTCAGGGTTTCTTCACTCGGAACTCTCTAAAGTAGCCTCCAGGGTTTCCGTGCCAGGGTTTCCGTCCCTCTTCCTCCGTTTTTCCATCCTCTTTTTCATTATTGAAGTGCTGGTATTTATAATGCCCTTTTTCATGACCTAATGGGCTCAGAACGAAGCCCGAAATTTTTTGTTGTCTGTCAGCCTCGCTAGGCGAGCTGGTAGCGAACGTTTGCTTCGCTAGGCGAGCATGTAGCGAACGTTCGCTAGGCGAGCGTGTAGCGAACAGGCCAGTTTGGGCCATTTTCTGGATTGGGCCATTCGTGAGCTGGGCCTTTGTCCCTTTAAGATCAGTGCCATAAAATGAGTCGGAATGCCCCTGAAAAATGTCTTGAACTATTGATGGGCAAATTTTGGGGTATGACATATTCCAACTTTATTATTCCAATAATAATAATCCAATAATATTCCAATTATTTAATTAAATTAATAAATATTTTGTTAACTTAAATTAAATAATTATCATATTTTATCGGGGTGTTACAACTCTCCCCCACTAAAAGAGTTTTCGTCCTCGAAAACATACCTCAAGCGAATAACTCTGGATAAGACTCCTTCATCTGACTCTCAAGTTCCCAAGTCACATTGCCACCTGCTGGTCCTCCCCAAGCTACCTTTACCAAAACAATCTCTTTACCCCGCAACTGCTTCAACTCTCGATCCTCGATCCTCATAGGTGATGTTTCAACAGTCAGGTTATCTCTCACCTGTACATCATCTACTTGGACCACATGCGACGGATCAGGAATGTACCTCCTCAACTGAGACACATGAAAAACCTCATGCAAATTCGCAAGTGACGGCGGTAAAGCGATACGATAGGCTACCTCCCCTATCCTCTCCAAAATCTGATAAGGACCAATAAATCCAGGTGTCAACTTCTTCGACTTCAAAGCTCGACCAACCCCAGTTATCGGAGTAACATGAAGAAACACATGATCTCCCTCTTGGAACTCAAGTGACTTCCTCCTCTTGTCGTGATAACTCTTCTGACGACTCTGAGCAATCCTCATCTTCTCCTGAATCATCTTAATCTTTTCCGTAGTTTGTTGAACAATCTCCGGTCCAACCACAGCACTCTCACCGGACTCATACCAACATAAAGGTGTCTGACATCTCCTACCATACAAAGCTTCAAACGGTGCCATACCAATGCTCGAATGAAAACTATTGTTGTAGGTAAACTCAATCAAAGGTAAATAACAATCCCAAGCACCTCCCTTTTCCAAAACACAAGCCCTCAAAAGATCCTCCAGTGACTGAATCGTCCTCTCAGTCTGACCATCAGTCTGCGGATGATATGCAGAACTCAATCTCAGCTTAGTTCCCAAAGCCCTCTGCAAACCTTCCCAGAACTTCGATGTAAATCTAGGATCTCTGTCCGAAACAATACTCGACGGAATACCATGCAAACTTACAATTTTCTCAATATACAACTCAGCTAATCTCTCTAACGGATAATCCATTCTGATCGGAATGAAATGAGCCGATTTTGTCAATCTGTCAACAATCACCCAAATAGCTTCAAAATTCTTAATTGTCCTCGGTAAACCAGAAACAAAATCCATACTGATACTATCCCACTTCCACTCTGGAATAGCCAACGGTTGCATTAGCCCAGACGGCTTCTGATGCTCAATCTTTGACTTTTGACAAGTCAAACAAGAATAAACAAAACTCGCAATTTCTCTTTTCATTCCCGGCCACCAAAATAACTTTTTCAAATCATGATACATCTTCGTAGCCCCAGGATGAATACTCAGGCCACTACGATGTCCTTCCTCAAGAATACTCTTCTTAAGTTCGGTAACATCCGGAATACACACCCGATTACCAAATTTCAAAATACCATTCTCATCAACTCTGAATTCACCACCTTGACCTTGATTCACTAGAGTTAACTTATCAACCAAAAGCACGTCGGATTTCTGACCCTCTCTAATCTCATCCAGAATACCACTTGTTAACTTCAACATTCCCAGTTTAACACTATTGTGAGCACTCTCACACACCAAACTCAAGTCTCTAAACTGCTTAATTAAATCCAATTCCTTAATCATTAACATAGACATATGCAATGATTTCCGACTCAATGCATCAGCCACTACGTTTGCTTTACCCGGATGGTAATTCAAACCAAAGTCATAATCCTTCAGAAACTCTAACCATCTCCTCTGTCTCATATTCAGCTCTTTCTGATCAAACAAATACTTTAAACTTTTATGGTCACTGAAAACCTCAAATCTTGACCCGTACAAGTAATGCCTCCATAACTTCAGAACAAATACCACAGCTGCCAACTCTAAATCGTGTGTCGGATAGTTCCTCTCATGAACCTTCAGTTGTCTCGAAGCATAAGCTACAACCTGCTTATTCTGCATCAAAACACCACCCAAACCCAATAATGAAGCATCACAGTAAACCTCAAATGGTTTCGATGGACTCGGTAATATCAGAATAGGAGCAGTAGTCAACCTTCTCTTTAACTCTTGGAAACCTTCTTCACATTTTGAGTCCCAAACAAATGCTTGGCCCTTTCTAGTCAACATCGTTAACGGTAACGCCAACTTAGAAAATCCCTCAATGAATTTCCTATAATAACCTGCAAGTCCAAGAAAACTCCTTATCTCAGAAACTGACTTCGGAGCTTCCCACTTAGATACCGCTTCTATCTTAGAAGGATCAACAGCAACACCACCTCTTGAAATCACATGACCAAGAAAACTAA
The DNA here is from genome assembly GCF_024323335.1 of Lathyrus oleraceus. Classification (NCBI taxonomy): domain Eukaryota; kingdom Viridiplantae; phylum Streptophyta; class Magnoliopsida; order Fabales; family Fabaceae; genus Lathyrus; species Lathyrus oleraceus. Next base: position 279,472,026 of record NC_066585.1, on the reverse strand, counting down.
CCTCTTCTAACCAAAATTCACACTTGGACAGTTTAGAAAATAACTTCTTTTCTCGTAGAACTCCTAAAACCACTCTCAAATGTTCAGCATGCTCTTCTTCAAATTTCGAATACACCAAAATATCGTCAATAAACACCACAACAAACTTGTCCAGGTACGGATGGAAAATCCTATTCATATACTCCATAAATACCCCAGGCGCATTAGTCACACCAAAAGGCATTACAGAATACTCATAATGTCCATACCTTGTTCTGAAAGCAGTCTTCTGAATATCCTCAGTTTTCACACGTATCTGATGATACCCTGATCTCAAATCTATTTTGCTGAACACACTCGCACCAACCAACTGATCCATCAAATCATCAATCCTCGGCAAAGGATACCGATTCTTGATCGTCACTTTATTCAGTTGCCTGTAGTCCACACACAACCTCATAGTACCTTCTTTCTTCTTAACCAATAACACTGGTGCACCCCACGGTGACACACTCGGACGAATAAATTTCTTATCCAACAGATCTTCCAACTGACTTTTCAATTCAATTAACTCAACAGCAGACATACGGTACGGAGCCATCGACATCGGCCTAGTACCAGGCACTAAATCAATCGAGAACTCAACTTCACGCTCTGGCGGTAATTCATTCACTTCTTCAGGAAACACATCAGGAAAATCACACACCACGGCTAGATCGCAAATCACCAGTTTATCTTTAGCCTCCAAAGTCGCTAACAGCATAAACAACTCTGCCCCATCTGCTACTGCCTCATTCACCTGCCTTGCTGATAGAAACAAACTCTTTCCTTCCTCAATCTCAGGAAAGATCACAGTCTTATCAAAACAGTTGATATAAACTCGGTTAAACACCAACCAGTTCATACCCAGGATAACATCAATCTGCACTAGTGGAAGACACACGAGGTCCATCCCAAAGTCTCTACCAAAAATACTCAAAGGGCAATTTAAACAAACTGAAGTAGTAGTCACTGAACCCTTCGCAGGAGTATCAATCACCATACCCCCATGCATCTCAGATATCTCTAATTTAAGTTTCACAGCACAATCCAACGATATAAAGGAATGAGTCGCACCTGTGTCAATAATAGCTACAAGAGGAAAGCCATTAATATAACACGTACCTCGGATCAAACGATCATCTGCAGAAGTCTCAGAACCCGATAAAGCAAAGACCTTGCCTCCCAACTGGTTCTCTTTCTTTGGCTTAGGACACTGTGGACTGATATGACCCACCTCTCCACAGTTGAAACAAGTCATAGTCTTCAACCGGCACTCTGCAGCCAAGTGACCACCTTTGCCACACTTGAAACACTTCTTATCAGTAATGGTACACTCATGGATACGATGTCCAGCCTGACCACATCTGTAACACTTAGCAGGGGCACTAGAGTCTCCCCCACTAGGTCTCTTTATCCCACTCTGTCTCTGGAAACCTTTGCCAGCTGCATACGGTTTCCCACGATCATTCTGATTCTTGCCTTTCCTATCAACCCTCTGCTGATAGCTCTCCGCTCTGGCCTTGGTATCCTGTTCAAAAATCCTGCAGCAGTCAACCAAGTCAGAAAACACTCTAATCCGCTGATACCCAATAGCCTGCTTGATCTCGGGACGTAACCCGTTCTCAAACTTCACACATTTTGAAAATTCCCCAGTAGCCTCATCATAGGGAGTGTAATACTTCGACAGCTCTGTGAACTTAACAGCATACTCAGTAACAGACCGGTTGCCCTGCTTCAATTCTAAGAACTCTATCTCTTTCTTTCCTCTGACATCCTCTGGAAAGTACTTCCTCAGGAATCTCTCTCTGAACACCGCCCAAGTGATCTCAGCACTCCCAGCAGCTTCCAACTCAGTGCGGGCAGCAACCCACCAATCATCTGCTTCCTCTGACAGCATATGCGTACCGAACCTGACCTTCTAGTTATCGGCACACTCAGTCACTCGGAAGATCCTCTCGATCTCCTTCAACCACTTCTGAGCACCATCTGGATCGTATGCTCCCTTGAACATTGGAGGATTGTTTTTCTGGAACTCACTCAGTTGACGAGCAGCTCCCAGTCCCACAACATTCGGATTTCCTCCAAGTACTCCAGCTAGCATACCCAGAGCCTCAGCAATCGCAGCATCGTCTCTACCTCTTCCAGCCATCTCTATTCTGAAAACCCAACAAGCTAAAACAATAAGTACTGATAGGGTTACACAACACCTATCACGTACAGGGAAACAGAATAATTACGACTCGACTCGACCGACTATGCTCTGATACCACTAATGTAACACCCTTCTAAAATACCCCAAATTTAAATTAAAACAACAAAATATAAATCAGAGTAGATATGCAATTAAGGGTGTCACACTTGACACTTCACACCATTCACCAAATAGTTTGTCATGCTCATTTATTAATCAAAATAAAATATTGCACAATTCGCAGTGGATAGAGATCTAATCAATCATGCAAACCATGTAACACATTACATGTAAAGTTGTTCAACAACCAAAATGAAAACAAAGTAAAATATCCCGTCCCGATGTTACATCTACCAGAGCATGACCCACTAAGGAACTACACTAGACTCCAAGCACTAGCTTCTACTCAATCACTGCTCGTTACCTGAAACATAGTTGTAAGGGTGAGTTCCTCAATCGATATAATAAGCATTATAAAATATCATGTAATGCTAAGTAAATTAACACATTTCATCACCCAAATCAGATCACACATTCAGCAACGACAACATCAACTCAAAATCATAATCATACTCAACCCAACACAAAACACACGTATAATATTGGAATACCTCCATTCATATTATACGCCATACATACATTATGCAATGAGACTCCATGCATGCGGTACCGACTATTCGTGAACACATAGTTCAACCTCACCGATCAAACCCAGATACGGCTACCAAGCTCACTAGTCCCACTCATTTGAGACCTAGTGACTCACTCACTAATTCCTCACCATGGGAATTAGCTACCACCCCAAGGGCTATGCTATGCACGCTAAATCACCTAGCATGCAAACATCAACAACAATCCACAATAACTCACTCACTAATTCCTCACCATGGGAATTAGCTACCACCATAAAGGCCATACTATGCACGCTAAATCACCTAGCATGCAACCATCAACAACAATCCACAATGGACATATGCTCACACTCTAAGCCATAAACAGTCCATTCACAATTGCATACATAACAGATACATTCACAGTATTATGCATACCATCATACATCATCGGCATATTTATCACAGAATCATATTCATATCATGCCAAATAATAAATCACAGTATTAGCACACTCTACTAATACCCCTACTGCTCAAAACAACGGGAAATGATCCCTACTATATCATACACCAATATAGGCCAAACGTCAAATATGTACACAATATTTGAATATCAAATTTTCACTTTTCCAACAGTGTTAATCGGTTAACGCCCTGGGTTAACCGGTTAACGCAACACAGAACACGCTTCCTGGCACATTTTAACAGTGTTAACCGGTTAACGCCCTGGGTTAACCGGTTAACGCAAGACAGACAGCAATTTCTCATAATTCATAACAGTGTTAACCGGTTAACACCCTGGGTTAACCGGTTAACGCAAGACAGAAAGCTGTTCATGCGCTAACACGAACAGAATGCAGAATCCCCCGCATTTTTCGCCGTCGGAGGACTTCCGGACCTCCGATTTCAATTCCGTAAAAAGCTACACGTCCAGAAATTTACGACTCACCCACATATAGATTCAATTACAGTTTTAACATAACTTATTCATCACCATTTACAGCATTCCTCATTCCAATTAGGGTCAATTCAATGGCTTATTACTACCCATTACATGTTAACCCATAATACCCATTAAACGACGATAAACCCCCCTTACCTGAGTTAATCCGGCAAATCCTTTACTTCAAGCTTTTCCTTTCTTCAACCCTTGTTCTCTTGCTCTTCCTCTTTGCCCTTTTCTCACTTTCTGTCGCTTCTCTGGTTTTCACGTGAAAAACCCTTTTTACCAAATGGAACTCTTTATATATATTCTAACTTTATTATTCCAATAATAATAATCCAATAATATTCCAATTATTTAATTAAATTAATAAATATTCTATTAACTTAAATTAAATAATTATCATATTTTATCGGGGTGTTACAACAAACATGTGGCACACACAAACAAGTCACACAATAGCCCTAGGTTTGAAGGCTTGCATGAGGTTTAAAGGTAAGTACCCTCCCCTGAAGTTTAGTTGATTCATCCTGTCCTACAAAAGTAACCAGGTTCTAAGGGATCTCAAAATCATTGATCCTTCACAAGGGTGGTTGTTCAGTAGGCAACTTACTTGCCAACCAAAACCCTCCAAGTTTAGGATCTCAATGAGTGTAGTATCGAGTATCAACCAACTTCAGTCTTCACCAAAGCCGGTTATCTCACTACTTTCTAAGGGCCAAGATGGGATGACTAGGGTTCTAAAAGTCAGTTAGTGTATTGACAACATATGGCAGCCTCATATTATCCTCAACTTGCTTAAGGAACATAAGCACCAACCAAGAAGTCACACTAACTATGGCCACCAGATCAACCATATCGATATACGCCGTACAGTTTCCTTGGTCTATTGCCATTTACCTAAGGTACACTAGATCCGAGTTAGGGTCTTTCACACATAAGAGCACCCAACAGATAAGTATAAAGCAAACAAGGCAAACAATTTTAAAGTGATCTAATTCCTAAGGGTACCCCTCTTTTATTAAGTCCCCAGCAGAGTCGCCAGTTCTGTAACACGGTGGGAGAACTGACTTTAGTTAAATGTTGCGGATAGCAAGAGTCGCCACCGACTTTTATTTTATCCAAAAGGAAAGGACATAAAAGAACAAGAAAGACCTTAAAAAGATTTTGAGTTCGGGGGGTAGGTTATACAAAGGGAAGGTATTAGCACCCTTTATATCCATGGTTATCCATGGGCTCTTAGTTACTTAGCTCACTTTGTTTGTTTGCAAGAGTGTAGTGTGTGATTAGAAAAATTTCTTGAAGTACTTTGTAATGACCCTCGTATGGGTGTATACAAAGCCTAGTTTAGAAATTGTGAGGTGTAAAAGTAATTTTGAAAAGTGTGAGCAAGTAACTATGAGATACCTACCCTAGATTAAGTCTTTCGTGTTCTCGTATATTCTTTCAATGGTAAAATTGTCCCTATTATTAAGGAATAGGTAGTCATTACCTTGGATGTGTTTAAGGGACGGGCATAGGGTCATCGTATGGTCAATGAAGACAACATAAGGGGTGTCTTTAGCAACTCGTAGGGACTATCATCATATTTACCGAAGGGACAAGATCATTATATCGTAGGCAACCTCGTAGTGACTTGATCTTTTAAGTTTATAGGGACTTGATGATTTTTCTGTTTGAAGGGACTTCGCTTAAGACACCCCTATTTTCGAGGGACTTGACCATTTAAAGAAGGCAACCAAGAGGAATACCCTAGGAAGTACAGATGGCGATCAAAGATCGACTTACGTGTGTGAGTGTTATTTTTCAGATATTTGTCTTGAATTTAATTTTCTAAGTTCAATTATTTACAGTTAGTTTTTTGCACTCCCTAAATTACTAACCACGCAATAAATATTTACAAAAATAAAAGCAAGAAAAATAAATTCCTAAACTATTACATAGCTATGGGACAGATACATAATAATCAGGCGAGAAAGAATAAATTTACAACCTATACATTTGTTCCTAATATTATAAATAAAACAAAATTAAAATAAGGAAAATAATGAAGCAAAAATAGAATAGATAAAAGCAAATAATAATAAAATAATAAATAAACAATGGTAATAAAGCAATAATAAAATAACAATAATAATAAAATGATAATAAAAAGGTTAGAATTTTAAAAGAAATTATTTTAGGTTAAACAAGTTAGATTTTTTTAGAAGTTATTAGAAAAAATATGAGTTTAAAATAAATTAGTAATAATAAAAGAATTTAAAATACATTAATATACAAATTATAAAATAAAAGAGTTATATGAAAAATATTAAGTTAGTTATTTACAAAATAAATAAAGATTATAGAAAATATCAAATTATTAGATTAATAGGTTTATTATTATTATTCAATTAGAAAAATGGTCAATTAGATTTTATTTACAAAATATATAAGGATTTATTATTATAAGTAAGTAATAAAAAAAGTTATTAAAATAGTTAGTATTTATTATTTATTTACAAAAAATATAAAGGTTATAAAAAAATATTAAATCATTAATTTAGTAGGTTTCACGCCCTACATTACTAGACCACGCAGTTAATATAGGATCAATGGCAGGAATTTAAATGGCAGAAAAATAAAGGGCAGAAAAATAAAATGGCTGAAAATCAATGGCAGAAAATAAAACCCTAATTATTACAACGCTTTGGTGCAGTTACATAATAAAGATGACGAAAAGTAAAACTGAAAATATTACAAGTTAAAACTTAAAATATTACAAGGGCGAAGCAGTTACAGTGTATGAATAACATAAATATGAGCGAAAATAGGAAATAATAATAAGGTTTGTTAAGGTTTAAGAAAAGGTTTATGGTTTAGAGGAAACAACACGGTTAAAGTTTTAGGTTTGAAATTTAGAGTTTGTGACGAAATTGTCAGGGTTTAGGAAAAATCAGGGTAGTTAGTTATGAAAAAAAATGTGCGGATCTAAATATATGTATATATATAAAAAAAATGAATTAAAAAAAACAACGGCGTTGCTAGCGCAAAATTGCGATCATCGCAACTGGATCGGATAACACAAATGTCACGCCTCATACACGTATATGTGAACACGGCGTATTGACACGATCCGATCCGAAAACATAATCAAATATATCAACAAAATAGATAAAGTATATATCATATATAAACTATTACCAAACTGTGTGTACGATAGTATAGATCAGCCACTCTCAGTTTCTCTTTTTTGTTCTGTCTTTCCGCCTCCTTCTATCAGTCATGCTAGTAAATATATATATAGGAACAAATTAGGTTAATGATAATGGGCCTAAGTTTATTTTGAAACTCAATATTAAATTAAAAACTGAATAAAGTTAAATAATTAAAATAGTTAAAATTAAAATAAAAACTAATTAACCTATTTATTTATTCTAGACCCAATATTAAATTAAAAACTGAATAAAGTTAAATAATTAAAATAGTTAAAATTAAAATAAAAAGTAATTAACCTATTTATTTATTCTAGACCCAATATTAAAATAAATAGACTCAAAAAAAATAAAAGTCGGGCACCAAAATGCTCGAAAAAATAAAATGAACACGTCAAAATAATCAGCGCGAAATAAATGACTCGGAAAAATACAGTGTTTGGTCGGATTTTGAAATAAAAATTATGACCGTTTAAACCGCTCAGACTGATCAACATATGACCAAAAATAGTCGTAAAAATATTTTTAGCATGTCAAATTAAACCACGTGAACCGCAGATTAATGTTACCGACATTTGCAAACTTAAACTTGACATTTTTTCGTTGACTAATTTTAGGCGCAGTTAAAAAGTTAATTTGACCAGTCTGTTTGTAAATTCCAAGAAATTATTCCGGCTAATATTAAGACAGAAAAAAATGTTATGCTATGAAGATGATGCAAATGAATGTGAAACAAAAAAATGGTTAGAGTTAAAAATAGAGGGCAAATTTTTGGGTGCAACACTCACGCGTTATCAATGAGTGATCACCAGTGGGGTCACTTCCCTGCAGTTGTAACCGCTGCATAGAATCGTGCATGTCGAGCATGGCACGCTGAGTAGCCGCCATCCAGTCCCAGTTGTAATTGCAGACAGCTTGCTGGTAAGGATCTGGTCCGGGAGTAGAAGTACCAGAACCATCAGAAGCCCGGGTACCCTCAGCAGTTGCACTACCTCTAACATTCTTCGCCCTGCAATACTTGGCCACGTACCTGTCATCAATGGGCGACGGGATCCTTACCTGATCCCTAGAAGGTAGCCTCACCCTCGCTTGTATGCACAAACTCATGATTAGGCAGGGGAAAGCCAAGGGACAATTCACACGAGCCCCCGACTTTAGCCCGCTTTCAATCACGGACTTAAGCTCATAAGCAATAATCCTCGCCACATCGATCTGGACGTTAGTGAGGATAGAGTGTACCAAGTGTGCCACTGGGATCGGCACTGTAGAAGTGTGGGACTTGGGTTGGATGTTTGTCAGAACCAACAGTAGGATCAGTTGAGCCAAGGGAGTCATGTCCCCCCTGTGGTATCTCATAGGAACCCCAGATGGGTTCAGCTCAGCTGATTTCCCTCTTAACAGCAGGGCAGCAGAGATCGCATCAATATCCCGGTGAAGCCGTAAGTCTGTGTGGTAGGTGTCTCGCTCCTCGGCTCCCAGTTGGAGCGGTTCACCAAGGACGCGGTTAATAGCATCCCGATCAAAAGCAATTGGACGACCGGCCACTCTAGATGTCCAAGTAAATGGCTCGTCATCATCCGGAAGTGCGTTCGCATAGAACTCACGCACCGTTGCAATATCATAATGCTCAAGTGGGGAAATTAACCGATCCCACTTCTTAGTGTCAATCAACCCGGAGAATGCTTTGTTCGTGCCTTGAGGGTTGATGATGAATCTCTTCTCCGGTAGAATTTTCCGCTTCTCCAAAGCAATGTACCTTGCGGCTTGCTTCGGCCCGACAAATTTGTCGGTATCAAATTGTATCGTTACGGGACGGGAAGTGTTCCCTCCCTTTCTCTTCTTTGAAGCGCCGGATCTAGATTCCATCTGCAAAATAAAAGAGGAAGCAACACACACAAAACAGATTAGACAGTAAAACCAGAATTCACAGTACTGTCATGCTCGCTGCTGCTTCGCCTAGCGAAGTGGCAGCGAACGCTCGCCTCTGGTTCGCCTAGCGAGTTGCTAGCGAACCTTACGGGTTTTTGGGTTCTGCAGTATTTTCAGTGAAATCTTCCCAAAACCCACATTCTCATGGTTCCAATTTCAGAACAAAATGATCTATCAATTAAAGAAACGTTCTATGGTATAGGTAATTACAAACTCACATGCAAAACCTAAAATTTCCCACATGCAAAACCTAAAATCTCACATGCAAAATCTATAGTTTCCCACACCAACAACTTCATCCTAAATGTCTCATTTTCAGAAATTGCAAGCAATTTTTTTTTTGAAATAGAAAGAAACAGAAAGCAATGAAGAAAAGGCAAACCTGATTTTGAGAACAGTTGAATTTGAAATGCAGAGGAGGTTAGGGATGCAATGCTAGGGTTTACAGTTTGAGATGAAATGTGAGAGTGTTTGTGAGAGTGGTGTGTGAGAGTTTCGGTTCAGAGTTTTAAAAGGGAAAAATGCATTTGGCCCAAATTGAGTGGCCTGCTGAGAATTTAAATTATTGTTGTCACGCAGCGCTCGCTGCTGCTTCGCTTAGCGAGTAGCTAGCGAATCTGCTCGCTACTGCTTCGCCTAGCGAGCATCAAGCGAGAATGACAGCAATTGGCTTTTCACAGACAGCATTCCAGGTACATTTCAGCAAAGTCATAACAATTGGAATCCCACTACAGCAGAACAGAAAAACTGTAAATACTTACAATGTTGGGGTGCCTCCCAACAAGCGCTTGTTTAACGTCAGCTAAGCTCGACGGTGTGATGCTCACAGAGGAGCATCCAACGAAATAGCACAGCTCTCGCGATCCACAAGACCGCCAAGATAAACCTTCAAACGTTGGCCATTAACGGTCCAACTGTCCTTCTTTTCCAGGTCCTCAATGACAATAGCTCCGTACTCCTTAACTTCTTTAACCCGAAATGGCCCGGACCATTTTGATTTCAACTTTACGGGGAATAACTTCAACCTGGAATTGAACAAGAGGACCAATTGTCCAGGCACAAATTCTTTCTTTTGGAGCTTTTTGTCATGGTATTTTTTTACCTTCTCTTTGTACAACCAGCTTGAGTGGTATGCGGCATTGCGCATCTCTTCCAACTCAAGCAGTTGCACCTTCCTTTTCTCACCGGCCAAATCATTTTCAAAATTTAAAAATTTCAGAGCCCACAAGGCTTTGTGCTCCAATTCAACCGGCAAATGGCAAGTTTTACCAAACACCAATTGAAAAGGAGTTAGGCCAATTGGAGCTTTAAAGGTGGTACGGTATGCCCATAACGCTTCATCCAATTTATGTGACCACTCTTTTTTCGAATTTGACACAATTTTTTCGAGGATTCTCTTAATCTCACGATTAGAGACCTCCGCTTGCCCATTAGCCTGTGGGTGATACGGAGTTGCCACTCTGTGTGATACACCGTATTGTTTTAAAATGCTTTCCAACGGTGCATTACAAAAGTGTGACCCTCCGTCACTTATCAACACTCGGGGGGTTCCGAAACGGGAAAATATGTTTTTCTTCAAAAAATTTATCACCGTTTTCGCATCCGCCCGAGGTGAGGCAATCGCCTCAACCCACTTAGAAACGTAATCAACTGCGACAAGCATATACTCGTTACCATAAGAGGGTGGGAATGGTCCTACAAAATCAATGCCCCAACAATCAAATACTTCGACCTCTTGGATGTTTTGGAGAGGCATCTCGTCTCTCTTACCAATCCCACCGCTTCTCTGGCAACTATCACAACTTTGCGCATGGGTATGTGCGTCTTTGAAAATAGTGGGCCAATAAAATCCCGACTGAAGGATTTTAGTGGCCGTTCTCACCCCATTATAGTGTCCGCCGTAAGGCGAGTTGTGACAATGCCAAAGGATGCTTTGCGCTTCATCGCCAGTAACGCATCTCCTTAAAAGGTTATCACTACCCAACTTAAACAAGTACGGGTCATCCCATACGTAATACTTGGCATCCGAAAGAAACTTCCTTTTTTGGTTCGAAGTTAGGTCGGGAGGCACAAAACCACTAGCCTTGTGGTTCGCAAAGTCTGCAAACCACGGCCTAACCTGAACTTTGAACAGTTTTTCATCAGGAAATTCTTCCCGGATTTCCTTCTCTGACGCGGTAACCTCCACATTCACCAAGCGGGATAAATGATCCGCCACCAAATTTTCCGATCCTTTCTTGTCTTTGATTTCAACATCAAATTCTTGCAACAAGAGGATCCAACGGATGAGCCTTTGCTTCGAATCCGGTTTGGTGAGCAAATATTTAATCGCCGCGTGGTCGGTATACACTACGACTTTAGACCCTATAAGATAAGATCTAAACTTTTCAAGCGCATACACTATCGCAAGTAATTCTTTTTCAGTTGTGGCATAGTTAATTTGAGCCTCATTAAGAACTTTACTTGCGTAATGTATCGCATGAATTTTTTTTTCTTTTCTTTGGCCAAGTACCGCTCCAATTGCATAGTCGCTAGCATCACACATTAGTTCAAAATTTGAATTCCAATTTGGAGCGACTATAATCGGAGCGGTAACCAATTTTTCTTTTAAAGTTTCAAAAGCTTGCAAACATTCATCGGTTAAGAGAAATACCTGGTCCTTAGCTAGCAAATTGCTCAAAGGCTTAGCCACCTTTGAGAAGTCCTTGATAAAGCGCCGATAGAACCCGACGTGCCCCAAAAAGCTTCGGATTCCCTTCACATTCACCGGAGGAGGTAACTTTTCAATCACTTCAATCTTAGCACGATCAACTTCAAGCCCTCTTTAAGAGACTTTATGGCCAAGCACTATCCCCTCGGTCACCATGAAGTGACACTTCTCCCAATTAAGCACAAGATTGGTCTTTACACATCGTTCAAGCACCGTTTTCAAGTTTGCCAAGCATAGACTAAAGGATCCACCAAATACCGAGAAGTCATCCATGAAGACTTCCATTGTTTTCTCAATAAGGTCGGCAAAAATGGCTTGCACACATCGTTGGAAAGTTGCCGGTGCATTGCACAACCCAAAGGGCATTTTTCGGTATGCGAACACTCCAAACGGACATGTGAAAGCCTTCTTTTCATGATCGGTCGGGTCAACCGCAATTTGGTTATACCCGGAATAGCCATCCAAGAAACAATAGTATTGTTGGCCCGAGAGTCTTTCGAGCATTTGATCCATGAACGGGAGTGGAAAATGGTCCTTTCGAGTTGCGGTATTCAACCGCCTATAATCAATACACATTCGCCACCCCGTTGCAACTTTGGTAGGGATCAATTCATCCTTGCCATTCCGGATCACGGTAATTCCACCTTTCTTCGGAACCACATGCACGGGACTAACCCATGGACTATCCGAGATCGGGTAAATCATTCCCGCATCCAACAACTTTACAACTTCTTTTCTTACAACCTCCTTCATGGTAGGATTTAAGCGGCGTTATGGTTGAGCTACCGGCTTAAAATCCTCTTCCATCAAGATCTTGTGCATGCAATAGGAAGGGCTAATTCCTTTTAGATCGGAAAGAGTCCAACCCATGGCTTCTTGATTTTTTTTAGCACATGGATCAAGCGGGCTTCTTCATCATTTGTCAAAAGGTTGCTTATGATGACCGGCTTTGCTTCGGTCTCATCTAGGAATACATACTTCAAAGTAGAAGGTAGTATTTTCAATTCAATAGGCGCTTTTTCGTCGGTAACCTCCTTCTTCAAGTCTTCTTCCTCAACTTCCCACGGTTGTAGTTCGTCTAAAATATCAAGTTCCTTTAAGCATTCCTCAAGAGCTTGCTCTTCTTCAACGGTGAAAACCTCCAATGAGTCGTCAAGAGCTAACTCCATAGGAGATATCTCATGAATATGCTTAGAAACCTCCAAAACTGCTTCTTCGATCACATCGATGCGAAAGCTATCATTTCTATCTTTTGAATGCTTCATTTCTTCGAATAGATCGAATGTTACTTCCTCATTTTGGACTCTCACCTTCATTAAACCGTCATCAACGTCTATCATCATTCGCGCGGCTTTCATGAACGGTCGGCCTAAGATGAGCGGAGCATCATCATCTTCTTCCATATCAATAACAATAAAATCGACCGGGAAAAAGAATTTGTCGACTTTAACCAAAACATCTTGGGCTACGCCATGAGGATGGGTTGTCGACTTATCCGCCAATTGCAACGTCATTCGGATGGACTTAATTTCAATGTTGCCAAGCCTCTTTATAATTGACAAAGGTATAAGATTAATGCTTGACCCCAAGTCAATTAGTCCTTTCCCAACATAGACATCTCCAATTTTAACTGGCAAAGTAACTCTTCCCGGATCAACCTCTTTTTTTGGAAGCGTCCTTTGAATAATGGCACTACAGCTCGCATTAAGGACGATGGTCTCCGGTTCCGTATACCTTCGCTTTTTTGTAAGTATGTCCTTCATGAATTTGGCATACTTGGGCATTTGCTCCAAGGCTTCGGCAAACGGAATGTTTATTTGTAGTTGTTTAAAAATATCCATGAACCGGGCGTAATGCCGTTCATTCTCCCTTTTGGACGGGGCATGAGGATAAGGAAGGTTTTGGATTGGAGTAGTGCTCACTAACTTCTTTCCCTTTGCAACTCTAGAACTCCTCCATCTAGGCTTTTTCACTTCCTCCCCCTTTACTTCATCACTCGTATTTTTCTCAATCTCCACACTTTTTTTCTTTTCAACTTCACCATTCTTTTCGTTATTTTCAACTTCTTCCTCCTCACTCCACTCCCCCACTTCACCATCAATATTTTCCTCCACTATTTCCTCCTCATTTTCTTTCTTTTTCTCTCTTTGTTCACTCTCAACTCTTTTGTTATTCTCACTCATCAACTCCTTCCCACTTCTCGTTGTGATCGCCTTACAATGCTCCTTAGGATTTGTTTGCATGTTTGCCGAAAAGGAAGGACCGGTTTGTTGTTCCGCGAGTTGCTTAGCAAGTTGCCCAACTTGAGTCTTGAGATTTTTTATGGTCGCGTCATTGCTCTTTTGGTTAGCCATTGACATTTGCATGAATTGTGTCAATGTCTCTTCCAACTTAGAAGTTACGACCGGCGGTTGTTGAGATTGATACGGATTTTGGGGAGGGTTTTGACGGCTAGAAGAACCACCTCCATAACCTTGGTTATGGTAATAGTTACTCCTAGGTTGGAACCCTTGGTTCCCTTGGAAATGTGATTGTTGATTTTGAGGGTTTGGTTGATAAGGTTGTTGTTGTTGTTGTCTCGGTTGGTAGTCCCTTTGGTTTGCCATGTAGTTTACATCTTCGAACCCCGGAGGTGGACAGAATCCGGTGTCATGCTCACCTTTGCAAAGCTCACAACAAGCTATTTGTTTAGCTTTAGAAGGTTCCCTCAACTTATTTATTTGTTGCGTTAAGAGTTCCACTTGTTGTGAGATGAGCTTGTTTTGGGCAAGGATGGCATCGTTCGTCCCTAGTTCAAGCACTCCCGACTTTTTCAAAGAGTTGCCTCGACTTTGACTCTGAAGATCATTTAGAGCCATTCGATTTATGATATTTGTAGCTTCTTCGGCACTTTTAGACAATAAAGAGCCACCCGAGGTAGCATCCAACAACGTCTTGCAATTTGGTTGAAGTCCATTTTTGAAAATATGGATTTGAGTCATCTCATCAAATCCATGCCCTTTACACTTTCGAAGCATGGATTTGAATCTTTCCCACGCTTCATTTAAGGATTCATTGATTCCTTGTGCAAACACAGAGATGGCCGTTTTGGATTCCATGAACCGGTTATGGGAGAAGAATCTTTCGATGAACTTCTCTTCTAACACATTCCAGTCTGTCATGACGGCTGTTGTTTGATCTAAGTACCAATCTTTTGCTTTGCCGAGCAAAGCGTGGGGAAATAATCTTCTGAATAACGGTAGCTCCTGAGCCTGATCCACTCCGGCCGCCAATGCTATCTCATAAAATTTTGTGAGAAAAGCAAAGGGATCTTCATGGTCCATTCCGGTGAATGGACTTCCATATAATAAATTGAGAGTTCCCGTTTTCATCTCAGCTTGCCTTCCCGTGTGGTTGGCAAACTGAGCAGTGTTTCTTGGACTGTTTATGCATGGAGTAGAAATAGGCGGTGGTGGTGGCTCCATGTTAGGTATGAATGGTGGTGGATTTGTGGTAGAAGAACTTTCTCCTTGCTCTTGACGTTGTCTAGCCTGTTGCCTCCTACGTCTCGTTTTGCTATTAAGCCGCCTTGCGGTTCTCTCGATCTCAGGATCAAAAAGAAGTTCGTCCACAGGGATTTGCCCTCGCATAAAACGTAAGCTGCACACTAAACCAAACAAATTACAAGCACAAGTCAAAAATTCGAAAGCTAAAACTTAAACAACTATTGCGATGCTCGCAATATCAATTCACAATCCCCGGCAACGGCGCCATTTTGTTGATTGTGATTTTAAGTGTCGGGTTTTTGTTATCGTATCCACAGGGATTGTGAGATATCACCGCCTTTCGACAGTTGTATTAATTCTTAGCTTAAGGTAACAATGGGGTTTTGGTATTTGTCACGGTATCTTGCATAAAAGTATAATAAAATGCGGTAAAAGTTTTGGTTTGAATATTTGAGAAATATTGCCAAAGTTAGGGTTCAACGATCACTTTGCATGTATATGTTCGATCAACAAAACTTATAAACTCCTTTAGATGATAAACTATTTCACAAAGTCCTCCCAATGTGTTTATCTCTAACACACATTGTGAGTTTTCCCATTTTGATCCATTGTTTATCTCTAACACAATCTATCAAAATGACAACTTTTTGGTTCAACCTTATGGTGAACAAAATCATTCATTACTATCTCTAGCTAACAAACAAGATTGGATGAAAACCTAGGTTAAGAGTTGGTAAACATCTCTCGATCATAAACCAACACAAAGAGTTTTCAATAAGAACAAAGTTTTCACCATATATTCACCATTAAAGAGTTTACAAATGAAGATCCTTACATTTACACACAAAGCTAATGATCATCTACATCTAACCTTGACAAAATGAAGGACTTAACTACTCATTTTCATGGTAGCTTGGTGTAGCACCTCAAATTTGCACCCATCATTGTACATACATTTTCATATTAGGACATAGCATATCATGGTCCACTGCATAGCATTGCATTGTCCTTTGCCCCAAGTGCAAGCCAATCAAGAAATTAGGTCAAACTGATCAGGAGATCAGTCAACCAAGCAAGCAAGTGTGTTTCTCAAGGAGCCAAGGCCTTAGGGTTTGTCAATCATGTTCACATGACTTGAGGATCCATTTGAAGTGTTTTGGTCAAGGATTGGATGTTCAGAAGTCATCAGTCAATGCACAGTCAGTCAGAAACCCTAAAAGTCAACTGTTGGTCAACTGTCCATTTAATCAGTGATTTGATGATGGAAATTGGTTTGAGAGGTCTCATTCATGTCCATATAGTCCTCATATATCATGTCAAACACCATCATGGAAGAATTTGAAGCCAGATCAGAAATTTCCAAAAATGGAAACTGGACCTGTAACTGAAACTTACCAAAAATGGAAAGTCTTGATCCTCAAACTTACATCATGATACAAGCTTCAAATGAATTTTTGCCCAACATGAAAGTTGAAGATCTTGTTCTCCCATTTCCAAAAAGTCCAAGAACACTCAATTCCCATGTGTGGTTGGCAAGTTATGATCAATTCATTTTCAAAAATTCTTGAACTTCAAAAGGCCATATCTCTCAAACCATTTGGCCAAATTGGGTGGGGTTTTTTCCTACAAGTCACATTTGATCCCCTCTTTCCAAAAATGTAACTTTCATGTACCAAAACATCACCATGCAAAATGGCATTTTTGAACTTGCCTTAATTAATTTCAAGTGAGTGGAATTTTGACTTTTCAAAATAATCATTTCTAATCAATTCTACCATTCAAATATGATCTGAAAATGCATTTGAGACTTGTTGGAAGCCCATTCTTATGCAGTACACATAGCCATCACCTAGTTGCTTGAAAATTGGAAAAAAAAGTACATCTTTCAACCACTCTATCCCACATTTTCATGAAGCTTTGATTTGTACTCATCAAACAGCAGAGATATAACATATTTTCTGTAAAACAAACCCTGGGAGCAGCAGCCATCTTTCTCCAACTGGAAGGAGTTCTTGCACGACTGTTTTCTTCACACATCATCCATGGCAGAAGTTGTTTGAAGCCATTCCAAGCTATTGCAAGCCAAAGAACCTTCACCAACCATCATTTGGAGGTCCATAGGGGAGCTGTTTCGTGCTTACAACACCAAAACAACACTGTTTCTCCATTGGATTCAAAAATAAGTAAGATTTCGAATTCTCTTTTTTCCAAAATCATGGTATGTAATGCGTAGATCTCTTTATCCTGATCACACTGAGCTTTGAATGGTTGAAAATGGTTTGGTATTTTGCAAGTTATGTTGAGTTGAAGTTTCACATCCAAACTTGTTTTTGCTTATTTCTTTTTGTTTAACTTGATTTGATGAAAATGGAGTTTGGAATGTTGATGGGTGTTGCTTGATGATCATTTGTGTGTGTTCAATTGGTATTTTTGGGACCTTTTGGGTTTTCTGGAAAAATCACGTTGAAGGTGATGAAGAACACCTTGCTGTTTTTGGTTGTTGCGTTTTTCCTGCGGATTTTCCTGCGACCTTCATAGCCAGCCGCGGATTTTCCTGCGGATTTCATGTGTTAGGGTTTCGCCTGGGCCGCGCCTCTTTTCCATTTGAAACCGACCAATCACGTTATTTCATTTTCTTTGCCAAAACGCGGTCGTTTGGATTAGTGGATGGCTTATTTACAAAAATGCCATTCGTGGCATGTGACACATTGAATTAAGTTATTTCTTTTCCATTTTAATTTCATTTGATCATCCAACTTGCAAAAATCATAACTTGTTCATTTTAATTCCAAATTTCATGGGATTTTTTGCATCATGTTCATCACAATCTCTAGTTTTTTATCATATTTTTTCCAGATTTTTTTGATGAGTGGATTTTAACTGGTATTAGGGTTTGTGACATGTATGCATTTTTTTGTACACTTTGCCAAAACATTTGTGAAATGGTGATACTTTATCCAATGGCTCCCAAATTTTTTGTGCTTAAACTAGACACACTCATGGTGATTTTGGTGTAGAGTTTGTGAATTTATCATTGCTGGTTTGTGAGATATGATTTTCTGAATTAGGGTGTGACAATTTGTGTCACACCATTGATGTCCAACTTGATGATTTTCATTACCATGCTTTTTGACCTCAAATTGATCTGATTTTTTGCATGAACCTACTCTTGTATGTCTAG
Source organism: Lathyrus oleraceus (assembly GCF_024323335.1). Taxonomy (NCBI): domain Eukaryota; kingdom Viridiplantae; phylum Streptophyta; class Magnoliopsida; order Fabales; family Fabaceae; genus Lathyrus; species Lathyrus oleraceus. The sequence goes on along the minus strand of NC_066585.1, from coordinate 279,453,759 downwards.
TTTACATGTGAATTTTCTTGGAATTATTTGAGGCATTTCCTAATTGTTTGGGAATTTCTCCCTTGTTTGGTCTTATGTTGACTTTTTGTGACACATGTTCCCACTTCATTTGTGAAATTCTCATACTTTATTGGATGGACATGAAATTTTACATGAGATAACTAGACACCCCAATCTTTGCCATGGTTTTAGTCCCATTCGTTTATCATACACCATCTCTGACTTATGATTTTTCTAAGTTGATGCATGTTTGGTTGACTTCTTTGAGCATGTCCAAAATTGCTTTGACTTTCTGATTTTCATTGACTGCCTTCCACTTGTCCAAATGAGATGAAATTTGACATGCTTACCATGCTATGGATTGTGATTGATCATGATTTATTTCGTGATTTTTGGAAATGTTTTAGTTTGCTTTTGAGTTAAGTCTTGCTGTTGACTTCTATGAGCTTCTAAATGCCATGCTCTGACCTAATTTGTTCATGAAATGATGATGATGATTGATATGAATGTGAACCCAATTGAGTTTGTTTCTTGAATGTTTAAACTTGACTTTGATTGGATATCCCTTGCTATTTTGACTTTCTTATTCTCTTTTGACCCTAGGCCTGCCCTAGTGGTCCTGTTACTCACTTTTTGAGCTTGTGTTTTCAGGTGGAACACCAAATGGCCATTGAGATCAATTCTTTTTGATTGAGCTTGCTTAAATATCATTGTTTAACTTGTTTGTTTTGTAGGTGGCTCGGCTCACATGCCTTGAGCCTTGTGCCTTACACACCCATTTGCCTCCAAATTAACTGTTGATGTTTGCTTCTTTTTGCTTTGTTTGAAGTTGTATACTAACATCTGCTTGACTGTTTCAGGTGCTTTTAGTTGCTTAGTTCCTTTGTGAACTTTTTGCTTTGCTTTGCTTGTATAAGCAACTTGCTTGAGGTATAATTTCTCATCTCCATGTAGTCTGGAAGACCTGGCCTGTCACTTGGCCAGGCAACTGTCTGAAGTCCTCCTTAAGAGGCAATGTTTGTGATTGTTTAATTTTGTCCTTGCATAGAGTCAAAGACCTCCTAAGTGAAGAGGCAATTGGCAGAACCCAAGGGATATGCAACCTATCCCCTGCTATTCAGTGTGTCATCTGTAACACCCTTCTAAATACCCCAAAATATTTAATTAAAATAATAACATATCAATCAGAGTAATTATGCCCCGAAGGGTGTCACACAATCATTTCACAACAATTATCAAATATCCTGTCATGCTCATTTATTAAATCAAAATAAGACTCTTTTGCATAATTCGCAGCGGGTACAAAACATCGACATTCAAATCATGTACTACATTACATGTAAAGTTGAATCAACAACTAAATTAAAACATAGTCAAACATTCCCTCCCGATGTTACATCTACCAGAGCATGACCCACTAAGGACGACGCTAGACTCCATAGCACTAACTTCTACTCAACTCACTGCTCGTTACCTGAAAAATAGATGTAAGGGTGAGTTCCTCAATCAATATAATAAGCATTATAGAACAACATGTAATGCTAAGTAAATAACACATCAATTCACCCTAATCAGACTACGCACTCAGCAACGGCAATATCCGTTCAAACATCATATTCAACAGTAACATATAGCATATGTATAATCTCAACCATACTCAACATCAACAACACAACACATAACACACATATAATACTAGAATACATCCATTCATATTATATGCCATACATTCATTATGAAATGAGACTCCACACATGCGGTACCGACTATTCTTGAACATACAGTTCAAGCTCACCGATCAAATCCAGATACGGCTACTAAGCTCACTAGTCCCACTCATTTGAGATCTAATGACTCACTCACTAATTCCTCACCGTGGGAATTAGCTACAGCCCCGAAGGCTAGACTATGCACACTAATCATCTAGCATGCAAACATCAACAACAAATCCACAATGATTCACTCACTAATTCCTCACCATGGGAATTAGCTACAGCCCCAAAGGCTATGCCATGCATAATATATACATTCACAACGATATGCATATCATCAGACATCCTCAATATTTTATCACATAAGCATATCAGATCATGACAAACAACAACCACAGTATTAGTACACTCTACTAATACCTATACTACTCAAAGCCACGGGAAATGATCCCTAATATGTCATACATCAGCTGAATTACAACACTCAGCCTAAACAACCAAAACTGCACAACAACAGCACAGAAAATACACAATTCTGCCCATACGCGTATTGCCTATGCCCATACGCGTATTGCCCACGCCTGACCAAATCCATACGCGTAATGCCCACTCTCATACGCGTATTGCGCATTTCCTCGCCCAACCCATACGCGTATCACCTGTCTCATACGCGTATGCTACGCGTATCACTTCCCCATACGCGTACCACCAGAGACCATTTCACGTTCAAAATTTCATCTTCCTCATCCATACGCGTATTGCCTAGTGCCATACGCGTACCAGCCATCTCATACGCGTATTGCCTAGTGCCATACGCGTATGACCAGAGACCAGAACTCTCAGATCTGCCATGGCTTTCTCTGCTACGAGATCTACCCAATCCAACCTTCCACAGTCCAATTTCTACACAGAAATCATTCATATTTTCAACACAATTCGTATCTTATTCGATTACACAAAATTTGACACTTTTACATCTAATTCCTACGAATTCTTTCTCAATTATACCCCAATTTCGTTCATCCAAAGGGTTCACAATTCATCATGCATCAATCTAATCAGAGGTAAAACAATAGTTTCTTACTGCCCAGTACATATCATCCCATAATACCCGTTACTCGATGATAAAACCCCCCTTACCTGAGTTAATCCAGCAATCTCTGAGCTCCAAGCTTTTCCTCTTCTCTTGCTCTGCCTTTTTGCCCTTTTTCCACTTTCAACCGCTTCTCTGTGTTTTCCTTTTCACGTGCAAACCCTTTTTACCAAAAAAATGGGACTTTTTATTATTCCAACTTATTTTATTCCAATAAATAATTATCCCAATAATTATTATTCCAAAATAATAATAATAATAATTCAATTATCTAATTAAATTAATAAACATATTATTAACTTAATTTAAATAATTATTATATTATTATCGGGGTGTTACAACTCTCCCCCACTAAAAGAGTTTTCGTCCTCGAAAACATACCTCAAGCGAACAACTCTGGGTAAGACTCCTTCATCTTACTCTCCAGTTCCCAAGTCACGTTGCCACCTGCTGGTCCTCCCCAAGCTACCTTCACCAAGGCAATCTCTTTACCCCGCAACTGCTTCAACTCTCGATCCTCGATCCTCATAGGTGATGTTTCAACAGTCAGGTTATCTCTCACCTGTACATCATCTACTTGGACTACATGCGACGGATCATGAATGTATCTCCTCAACTGAGACACATGAAAAACCTCATGCAAATTCGCAAGTGACGGCGGTAAAGCGATACGATAGGCTACCTCTCCTATCCTTTCCAAAATCTGATACGGACCAATAAATCGAGGTGTCAACTTCCTTGACTTCAAAGCTCGACCAACACCAGTTATCGGAGTAACACGAAGAAACACATGATCTCCCTCTTGGAACTCAAGTGACTTCCTCCTCTTATCATGATAACTCTTCTGACGACTCTGAGCAATTCTCATCTTCTCCTGAATCATCTTAATCCTTTCCGTAGTTTGTTGAACAATCTCCGGTCCAACCACAGCACTCTCACCGGACTCATACCAACATAAAGGTGTCCGACATCTCCTACCATACAAGGCTTCAAACGGTGCCATACCAATGCTCGAATGAAAACTATTGTTGTAGGTAAACTCAATCAAAGGTAAATAACAATCCCAAGCACCTCCCTTTTCCAAAACATAAGCTCTCAAAAGATCCTCTAATGACTGAATCGTCCTCTCAGTCTGACCATCAGTCTGCGGATGATATGCAGAACTCAATCTCAGCTTAGTTCCCAAAGCCTTCTGCAAACCTTCCCAAAATTTCGATGTAAATCTAGGATCTCTGTCCGAAACAATACTCGACGGAATACCATGCAAACTTACAATCTTCTCAATATACAACTCGGCTAATCTCTCTAACGGATAATCCATTCTGATCGGAATGAAATGAGCCGACTTCGTCAATCTATCAACAATTACCCATATAGCCTCAAAATTCTTACTTGTCCTCGGCAAACCAGAAACAAAATCCATACTGATACTATCCCACTTCCACTCTGGAATAGCCAACGGTTGCATTAGCCCAGACGGCTTCTGATGCTCAATCTTTGACTTCTGACAAGTCAAACAGGAATAAACAAAACTCGCAATTTCTTTCTTCATTCCCGGCCACCAAAATAACTTTTTCAAATCATGATACATCTTCGTAGCTCCAGGATGAATACTCAAACCACTACGATGTCCTTCTTCAAGAATGCTCTTCTTAAGCTCAGTAACATCCGGAATACACACCCGATTACCAAATCTCAAAACACCATTCTCATCAACTCTGAATTCACCACCTTGACCTTGATTCACTAAAGTCAACTTATCAACCAAAAGCATATCGGATTTCTGACCCTCTCTGATCTCATCCAAAATATTACTCGTTAACTTCAACATTCCCAATTTAACACTATTGTGAGTACTCTCACACACCAAACTCAAGTCTCTAAACTGCTCAATTAAATCCAATTCCCTAACCATTAACATAGACATATGCAATGATTTCCGACTCAATGCATCAGCCACTACGTTTGCTTTACCCGGATGGTAATTCAAACCAAAGTCATAATCCTTCAGAAATTCTAACCATCTCCTCTGTCTCATATTTAGCTCTTTCTGATCAAACAAATACTTCAAACTTTTATGATCACTGAAAACCTCAAATCTTGATCCGTACAAATAATGCCTCCACAACTTCAGAACAAACACCACAGCTGCCAACTCTAAATCGTGTGTCGGATAGTTCCTCTCATGAACCCTCAGCTGTCTCGAAGCATAAGCTATAACCTGCTTATTCTGCATCAACACACCACCCAAACCCAACAATGAAGCATCACAGTAAACCTCGAATAGTTCCGACGAACTCGGTAATATCAGGATAGGAGCAGTAGTCAACCTTCTCTTTAACTCTTGGAAACCTTCTTCACATTTCGAATCCCAAACAAACGCTTGCCCCTTTCTAGTCAACATCGTCAACGGTAACGCCAACTTAGAAAATCCCTCAATGAACTTCCTATAATAACCAGCCAAACCAAGAAAACTTCGAATCTCAGCAACAGACTTCGGAGCTTCCCACTTAGACACCGCTTCTATCTTAGAAGGATCAACAGCAACACCACCTCTTGAAATCACATGACCAAGAAAACTAACCTCTTCTAACCAAAATTCACATTTAGAGAGTCTAGCAAATAACTTCTTTTCTCGGAGAACTTCTAAAACCACTCTCAAATGCTCAGCATGCTCTTCTTCAGATTTCGAATACACCAAAATGTCATCAATAAACACCACGACAAACTGATCTAGATACGGATGGAAAATCCTATTCATATACTCCATAAATACTCCAGGCGCATTAGTCACACCAAACGGCATTACAGAATACTCATAATGTCCATACCTTGTTCTGAAAGCAGTCTTCTGAATATCTTCAGTTTTCACACGTATCTGATGATACCCAGATCTCAAATCTATTTTGCTGAACACACTCGCACCAACCAACTGATCCATCAAGTCATCAATCCTCGGCAAAGGATACCGATTCTTGATCGTCACTTTATTCAGTTGCCTATAGTCCACACACAACCTCATAGTACCTTCCTTCTTCTTAACCAACAACACTGGTGCACCCCACGGTGACACACTCGGACGAATAAATTTCTTATCCAACAGGTCTTCCAGCTGACTCTTCAATTCAGCTAACTCAACAGCAGACATACGGTACGGAGCCATCGATATCGGTCTAGTACCAGGTACCAAATCAATCGAGAACTCAACTTCACGCTCTGGCGGCAATTCATTCACCTCTTCCGGAAACACATCAGGAAAATCACACACCACAGCTAGATCACCAATCACCAGTTTATCTTTAGCTTCCATAGTCGCTAACAGCATAAACAACTCTGCCCCATCTACTACTGCCTCATTCACCTGTCTTGCAGATAGAAACAAACTCTTTCCTTCCTCAATCCCAGGAAATATCACAGTCTTATCAAAACAGTTGATAGAGACTCGGTTAAACACCAACCAATTCATACCCAGGATAACATCAATCTGCACTAGTGGAAGACACACAAGGTCTATCCCAAAGTCTCTACCAAAAATACTTAAAGGACAACTCAAACAAACCGAAGTAGTAGTCACTGAACCCTTCGCAGGAGTATCAATCACCATACTACCCAACATCTCAGATATCTCTAACTTAAGTTTCACAGCACAATCCAAAGATATAAAAGAATGAGTCGCACCTGTGTCAATAATAGCTACAAGAGGAAAGCCATTAATATAACACGTACCTCGGATCAAACGATCATCTGCAGAAGTCTCAGAACCCGATAAAGCAAAGACCTTGCCTCCTGACTGATTCTCTTTCTTCGGCTTAGGACACTGTGGACTGATATGACCCACTTCTCCACAGTTGAAACAAGTCACTGTCTTCAACCGACACTCTGCAGCCAAATGACCACCTTTTCCACACTTGAAACACTTCATCTCAGCACTGGTACACTCATGGACACGATGTCCAGCCCGACCACATCTATAACACTTAACAGGGGCACTAGAGTCTCCCCCACTAGGCCTCTTCATCCCACTCTGTCTCTGAAAACCTTTGCCAGCTGCATACGGTTTTCCATGGTCATTCTGACTCTTGCCTTTCCTATCAACCCTTTGCTGATAGCTCTCTGCTCTAGCCTTGGAATCCTGTTCGAAAATCCTGCAACAGTCAACCAAATCAGAAAACACCCTGATCCGCTGATATCCAATCGCCTGCTTGATCTCGGGACGCAGCCCGTTCTCAAACTTCACACATTTGGAAAATTCCCCAGTAGCCTCACTGTAGGGAGTATAATACTTTGACAGCTCTGTGAACTTAGCAGCATACTCAGTAACAGACCGGTTACCCTGCTTCAATTCCAAGAATTCTATTTCTTTCTTCCCTCTGACATCCTCTGGAAAGTACTTCCTCAGAAATCTCTCTCTGAACACAGCCCAAGTGATCTCAGCACCTCCAGCAGCTTCCAACTCAGTGCGGGTAGCAACCCACCAATCATCAGCTTCTTCTGATAGCATATGCGTACCGAACCTGACCTTTTGGTTCTCGGCACACTCAGTTACTCGGAAGATTCTCTCGATCTCCTTCAACCACTTCTGAGCGCCATCTGGATCGTATGCTCCCTTGAACATTGGAGGATTGTTCTTCTGGAACTCACTCAGTTGACGAGCAGCTCCCATTCCCACAACATTCGGATTTCCTCCAAGTACTCCAGCTAGCATACCCAGAGCCTCAGCAATTGCAGCATCATCTCTACCTCTTCCAGCCATCTCTATTCTGAAAACCCAAACAAACTAAAACCATGAGTACTGATAGGTTACACAACACCTATACCGTACAGGGGAAACAGAATAATTACGACTCGACTCGACCGACTATGCTCTGATACCACTAATGTAACACCCTTCTAAATACCCCAAAATATTTAATTAAAATAATAACATATCAATCAGAGTAATTATGCCCCGAAGGGTGTCACACAATCATTTCACAACAATTATCAAATATCCTGTCATGCTCATTTATTAAATCAAAATAAGACTCTTTTGCATAATTCGCAGCGGGTACAAAACATCGACATTCAAATCATGTACTACATTACATGTAAAGTTGAATCAACAACTAAATTAAAACATAGTCAAACATTCCCTCCCGATGTTACATCTACCAGAGCATGACCCACTAAGGACGACGCTAGACTCCATAGCACTAACTTCTACTCAACTCACTGCTCGTTACCTGAAAAATAGATGTAAGGGTGAGTTCCTCAATCAATATAATAAGCATTATAGAACAACATGTAATGCTAAGTAAATAACACATCAATTCACCCTAATCAGACTACGCACTCAGCAACGGCAATATCCGTTCAAACATCATATTCAACAGTAACATATAGCATATGTATAATCTCAACCATACTCAACATCAACAACACAACACATAACACACATATAATACTGGAATACATCCATTCATATTATATGCCATACATTCATTATGAAATGAGACTCCACACATGCGGTACCGACTATTCTTGAACATACAGTTCAAGCTCACCGATCAAATCCAGATACGGCTACTAAGCTCACTAGTCCCACTCATTTGAGATCTAATGACTCACTCACTAATTCCTCACCGTGGGAATTAGCTACAGCCCCGAAGGCTAGACTATGCACACTAATCATCTAGCATGCAAACATCAACAACAAATCCACAATGATTCACTCACTAATTCCTCACCATGGGAATTAGCTACAGCCCCAAAGGCTATGCCATGCATAATATATACATTCACAACGATATGCATATCATCAGACATCCTCAATATTTTATCACATAAGCATATCAGATCATGACAAACAACAACCACAGTATTAGTACACTCTACTAATACCTATACTACTCAAAGCCACGGGAAATGATCCCTAATATGTCATACATCAGCTGAATTACAACACTCAGCCTAAACAACCAAAACTGCACAACAACAGCACAGAAAATACACAATTCTGCCCATACGCGTATTGCCTATGCCCATACGCGTATTGCCCACGCCTGACCAAATCCATACGCGTAATGCCCACTCTCATACGCGTATTGCGCATTTCCTCGCCCAACCCATACGCGTATCACCTGTCTCATACGCGTATGCTACGCGTATCACTTCCCCATACGCGTACCACCAGAGACCATTTCACGTTCAAAATTTCATCTTCCTCATCCATACGCGTATTGCCTAGTGCCATACGCGTACCAGCCATCTCATACGCGTATTGCCTAGTGCCATACGCGTATGACCAGAGACCAGAACTCTCAGATCTGCCATGGCTTTCTCTGCTACGAGATCTACCCAATCCAACCTTCCACAGTCCAATTTCTACACAGAAATCATTCATATTTTCAACACAATTCGTATCTTATTCGATTACACAAAATTTGACACTTTTACATCTAATTCCTACGAATTCTTTCTCAATTATACCCCAATTTCGTTCATCCAAAGGGTTCACAATTCATCATGCATCAATCTAATCAGAGGTAAAACAATAGTTTCTTACTGCCCAGTACATATCATCCCATAATACCCGTTACTCGATGATAAAACCCCCCTTACCTGAGTTAATCCAGCAATCTCTGAGCTCCAAGCTTTTCCTCTTCTCTTGCTCTGCCTTTTTGCCCTTTTTCCACTTTCAACCGCTTCTCTGTGTTTTCCTTTTCACGTGCAAACCCTTTTTACCAAAAAAATGGGACTTTTTATTATTCCAACTTATTTTATTCCAATAAATAATTATCCCAATAATTATTATTCCAAAATAATAATAATAATAATTCAATTATCTAATTAAATTAATAAACATATTATTAACTTAATTTAAATAATTATTATATTATTATCGGGGTGTTACATCATCTGCTTTGCTCACACCACCGTGTTGATGCATTGCAGATACAAACCCAAGATCTTGTGCAATTGTACAGTTGAGTCAGTTTTAAATGTGTAGAAGGGTTCCCACTTTCTGAACCCACACATTCTTGTCTCAAGCTCTCCCAGGCCAGGGATAAGAGCTGTGAAGTCTTATCTTCACTCACCTTTCATCTGCTTCACCTTAGCCCCTCAATGGCAAGGTTAAGAGCACATTCACCCAGTTCCAGAGGTTTGTTTGTTGAGGTTGATAGGACCCCTCGACTAAAACCTAACCCTTGTTTGAGCCACTTGCTTGTGTATAGTGTGTGCTATCTGTGCTTGTATGTTTGTTTGACTTGCTTCCTGTGCAAGTTAGGGTTAGTTTAGACTTGCTTCATGTGCAAGTTAGGTTTTGCTTGGCTTGCTTCCTGTGCAAGTTAAGTGTGTGTGTGGCTTGCTTCCTGTGCAAGTCATGATTAGGATAGGCTGGCTCCCTGTGCCAGTTAGCTAGAAACCTTAACTTAGGGATGATTTTGCATGATAACATCTAGGCTCGAGTCGTAGTCTCCCTAGTTGTGTCTCCCTCTGTTATCTGGTTAGGCTAGTCCTTTATCCCTCCGTAGGGGAACTACGTCGCCCTGATCCTCATACCAGATGAGGTACGTAGGCAGGAGATGAGCAGATCTCTCCGGGCGTCTGCGTCTTTGTTTTGTCTTGTTGTGTGCTTGGAAGCTGATGTAAGTCCATCGAGTGGCATTTGGGTTCCAGTGTGGGTTTGTTGGTTCGGATGCTGATGTAAGTCCAGTGATTGGCATTCAGGCTCCACGTTTGCCTCTTTGTGTGTGTTTTGGTTCGGATGCTGATGTAAGTCCAGTGATTGGCATTCAGGCTCCACGTTTGCCTTTGCCAGTGTTTGTTTGTGTGTGTCAGCCGAGCTACGAATGCTCTGATTCTTCTCTCGTCCGAGGAGATACGTATGCATAGGATGCGACATCCTAGCGAGCATGTGTCGTTTCCCCAGTCCGAACTACTTCGACTTTGATGTCTATGCCTGATAGACTAGGTAGGCCCAGGATGCGGTATCCTGCCGAGTCAGTTTCAGTCTTGTTTGTTTTCTTGTGTCTCTTTCAGCCAGTGTGTGTGTGTGAGCAGTGTTTTAGCAACCATTTTCCTTCCTATTGTGCGTGGATCCCGTCGAGTACGACGGATGCGTAGGGGTGCTAATACCTTCCCTTCGCATAACCGACTCCCGATCCCATTCTCTTTGGTCGCGAGACCATGTCTTTTCCAGGTTTACTCTGAGCGTTTCCTTTCCCTCTTTTGGGATAAATAACGCACGGTGGCGGCTCTGTTGTTCTTCGTTTCCCGCCGGTTTTTCGCGTGATGCGACACTTGGTCAACAAGTTTCGGAAGAAGGTTGATCAACATCCGAGTCGAATAATCGAGATTGGATGGGAATCCACCTTCTTTTTGTGAAAGATGGTTAAGAGATGAAGAGAAATGGTTTTTAGGTCACAAAAGATCCTTAGAACAATGCTGTAAAAAATCTAGAAAAAGTACAAAAGTATGGAAAAATAAGGTATGGCTCCAAAAAGTAGCCATTGCTACTTATAGAGCTGCTACTGGGCTGTCATGCTCGCTAGGCGAGCAGAATGGCTCGCCTAGCGAGCCCCTAAATGAGGCACCTGAGGCACCTGCGCCCAGAGAAACAGCCTTTCCCAGACTGTCATGTTCGCTGAGCGAACAAAACCTTAGCCTAGCGAAGGTCACGCTTCAACCTTCGCTTCAGCGAGCTTGAGAGGTTTTGCTACTGGAATGCTCGCTGGGAGCTCGCTAAAGCCTCGCCTAGAGAGTGAGTGCTGGCTGCGCTTTTCACCAAGTCTGGACGTGTTCGCCACACACCTCGCTGGAAGCTCGCCTAGCGAGTGTGGTCATGTTTGCCACTGTAAAATCCTGGAGCTTCTCGCTGGGCTCTCGCTGGAAGCTCGCCTAGCGAGTCCTTCGCCACAGCCCTCGCCTAGCGAGCAAGCTGATGAATGCTTGTTTTATTTGATCCCTTTGCCAAATTTCTTGTGTCTTCACTTTCTATTATTTCATGCCTACTTCCTACACAATAACACACAAATCAAAGGTACCAAGATCGTTTATCATTGAATTGCATTTCATCCAAAACAAAGGTGGTTTCGAACACTTTAGCAAGGAAATGGAGTGAAAGATGCCCATATTTGATAGCTCAAATAAGCACTTTTGGGCATCTAACAGCATCTAGCTATGAGGAAGTGTATCCTTCATAGTAATCAGACTTGACAATCAAGTTCTTAAGAAGAATTCTTTACCAAGTTCTGAAAGTTCTTTTCAAAGAGTTCTGCTCTTTAAAGACAATCTAGCTCTGAAAAATAATTTCAAAGAGAACCAGAATTCAAGTTCTGACAGAAGACAACCAGTTCTAAAGCTTCTCCAAAAGAACTCAACCAAGCTTCTGAAGTAAAGCTCATCAGGATATTGATGTTAAGAAACCAGTGCTCTGGACAACATTAAGCGACTTCTGAAGATAAACCAGATTCTGATTAAAAATTACTCTGGTACTTCAAAAAGGTTAATCAGGAAAGTGTTCTTTCATTCTGATTTTATCTTTTTAATATTATACATCTCAGGGGGAGCTTTGTGCTTGTGTAAGATGCATTCTTCTGTGATTACCCTATACAATTTTTTTCTCAAAATACATATTTTATCATCATCAAAAATGGGGAGATTGTTAGAACAAGATTTAGTTCTGAATTTATACCTTGAGTTTTTATGATAACGATGTTGTATTTATGTGAGAACAATTTTGGTACCCTAATGGTTTGTTATTGTGTAGCTTTAATAGACAATTCTGATTCTGAGTATATGATGTGCAACGTCATCAGTTCAAACAGTTTGTTTGATTCCTTAAGAAGAATAGGGTATAGTCGGATCCTTGAGAAGACAAAGAAGGTTATTCTTTGTGAGTCCTTAAGGAGACTAGGGTATAGTCGGATCCTTGAGAAGACAAAGAAGGTTATTCTTTATTATTATTATAATTTGTTGATTATAGTGGATTAAGTCCTTACGTATAAGGTAAAATCACCTTGGAAGATGGACTAGAGTAGCTTTGAGTTTCAAGCGAACCAGGATAAAAATACTTGTGTTTTTATCTCTTTGTTATTAACTTGTTAGTGGTGTTCTTCAGTTAGTAAAAAGCTTTTGTTTTGTAAAACCCAATTCGAATCCCCATTTCTTGTGTTTTTCACACCTTCACTGCCCTTATGATTTCTTCATGTGGCTATAAATACCTATTGACTTGTGTGGATGCTCACTTTAAATATACTTAGGTATTTACTGTTAAACTTAAATATGATGTATTACTCACCTTCACACACTTTATCATAGCATTTGAGGTTCAATTCTCTACTAAAATCAAAGTTGTTCAAACTTATGGTGGATGGGAGTTTAAACTCTCAATAATTTGTTCAACACAAATGGAATTTCTCACATATTAGCTTAGCCTCACATAGATCACTACAATAGGTTTATGGAAAGAAAACACATGCATGTTATAGAAACATGTATGGCCTTACTAGCTCAAGCTAATCTTCCCTTAAAATTCTAGGATCATGCTTCCTTGACTGCATCTTTTTTTATCAATAGAGTGCCACCTCTTTTGAGCATGCATTTTTTTACTACCTATTATATAATCTCATACCCGACTACAAATTTCTAAAAGCCTTTGGGTGTGTTTATTGTTAAGAGTCCCACATCGGACAATCTATAGTCTGAACATATGTTTATAAGTGGGGGAAATCCTCACCCTACTAGCCAGTTTAAGCTGGATTTGTAGGGTTGAGTTAGACCTAACCACACATTCTTAAGATAGTATTAGATCCTGGTTCCGATCTAGGGACCTGTGGGTTATAGGCCCACCACGCTTATGATGCACCCACCATTTATATCCACCCACCAAGCCCAATAGTGATGGGCGTGAGGGGTGTATTGGAAAAAACCCAAGTCCTATATTTGTTAAAGATAGAACTCAAAAAGGGTTTATATAGAGTGGCACCCTTCACCTTACAAGCTGGTTTATAATTCAGTTTTATAGGGATGAGTTAGGTCAAACTCTAATGCTATTATGGTATCATGATCCTATAAACTCGGGTCGCCCACCATTTACATATGCGCACCAAGCCCAAAAACTGCTCGGTGCAATGGGGTGTATTGGAAAAACCAAGTCCCGTGTATCAATAATTCGGGCCACCTACCATTTATATACATGCACCAAGCCTAATAGTGTTGGACGTGACAGATGTATTGGTAAAAACCTAAGTCCCACATTGGTTAAAGATAGAACTCACAAAGGGTTTATATAGAGTGACACCCCTCACCTTCCAAGCCGATTTTATAGGAATAAGTTAGGCCAAAATCTAATTATGCTATCCACACCTTAGACCATACTCATCTCATAAATTAGACTTCAACTCTCAAGGATGCATTTTTCTGGGGTATTCACCAAGTCACAAATGGGATAAGTGACTTGCTTCCAATGGAAGACTTTATATCTCCAAAGATGTTATTTTCAATGAGACACATTTCCCTTATCCTTATTTGTTTCCATCTAAACTCACTTCTTCCCCCCTCACCTTATACCACTTCATATATATTTCCCTTGATGGCTTCCTTTCCTCTTAATCCTATTTCCACATCTCCCTCTCCCACCACCAATAATACTCCTCCTCAAGTGTCTTCCCCCTTTATTGCATCAAATTCAACTGCACCTAACTCAAATGCTTCTACTTTTACTTCCCCCATCATGATTGATTCCACCTCATCCTTCCATGCACAATCTATTACTTCTTTTCCTGACCAAACTCCTTACCCTCCGAGTGTTATATCTGAACCTACTTCTTCCTATCCCATGTAACCTACACCTTCATATTCCCTACTTACATATTTATCTACCTCCTCTGAGTCACCTAATCTTCCTTTTCTTCACCCACAAAACACTCATCCCATGGCCACTAGAAGGAAGTGTGGAATAGTGAAACCAAGGGTGCATCCCACACTACTTCTCATAGAACTTGAGCCTTCTACCTACAAAGTGGCCATGAAGGATCCTAAATGGATGGCTTTCATGAATGAGGAGTATTCTGCCTTACTTAGAAATCACACTTGGACTCTCATCTCTCTACCATCTAACAGGAAAGCTATATTGTGTAAATGGGTGTTTAAAAATAAACAAAACTCTGATGGGATAGTGAACAAGTATAAAGCTAGGTTGGTGGCTAAAGGACTCAACCAACAACATGTCTTGGATTTTACTGAGACATTTTCTCTAGTGGTTAAATATGTTACTATCAAGTTATTATGAATATTGTTATCTCAAAAGGTTGGTAACTCACTCAACTGGATGTGAATAATGCCTTCCTTAATGGCATCCTAGAGGAGGAGGTCTATATGCAGCAGCCCCATAGGTTAGAGAATGCTGACACTTCACTGGTATGTAGATTAAATAATGCCTTGTATAGGCTCAAGCAGGCCCCAGGGGCCTGGTTTGAAAGGTTGACTCAGGCTCTTAAAGGATTTGGCTTTGTCTCTAATAGGTGTTATCCATCTTTGTTTGACCTTATTACTCCTGCATATATTATATGTATGTTAGTGTATGTAGATGACATCATTATCACAAGGAACTATGCCTCTCACATTCAGCCACTTGTCATTAAACTACAATCTCAATTTCCCTTAAACAAATTGGCCAGCTTGAATACTTCTTAGGGATTTAAGTATCTCACCATAAAGATGTCTATTTATTTCTCTCTCAATCCAAGTACATTAAGGACCTTCTATCTACATCCAATCTGTCAGAAGTAAAAGGTATCCCTACACCTATGATCTCCAGTTTAAAAATCTCTACACATGGTTCTGATCTCATGGTTGAACCAACATATTACAGGTCAATAGTTAATGGCTTGTAGTATGCCACTATAACTAGGCCTGATATAAATTATGCAGTCAACAAGGTCTGTCAGTTTCTCTCTCAACCTCTTTACAGTCACTTGCTTTCTATGAAGATAATATTGATGTATCTAAAAGGTACTTTGCATCATGGCCTTTTGCTTCAATCTGCTTCTACACATGCCTTTTTGTCTATCAAAAGGTTTTTTTATGCAGACTAGGGAGCTGATCCTGATGAAAGGAAATCTACATTTGGTTCCTGCATCTTTATGGGTCATAACCTTGTTTATTGGTGGTCCAAAAAGCAAAATTTGGTGGCAAGATCAAACACTGAGGCTGAGTACAAAAGTCTTGCTAACTCAGCCACTAAAGTACTTTAGATCCAGTTCTTGTTATTTGAACTTAAAATTCCATCTACTACTCCAGTGATGTTATATGATAATCTCAATATCGTAAAATTGTTCCATAATTATGTTCTCCATGCAAAATAAAACATATGGAGCTGGATATTTTCTTTCTTAGGGAAAAGGTTCTCAACAAGACTCTTGTGGTTCAACATATTCTTACCTTTGGTCAGTATGCTGACTTACTTACCAAACCTCTCTCTCCCCTTAGATTTTTATAATTGAAAGATAAACTTCAAGTTCATGACATGTCCTCTCTTGCACATAAATGACCTTCATCTTGAGGGGGAACTATTAGAGTAGTCAAAGGATACTATAGTATAGAGTAACTAAATAAACCAATAGAAGTAAGTCTCAAGCCTTGTAACTAACTATGCTGAGTCGGCACAATTAGATTTCCTATATATACTCAACTCTAACTGAGTTTGAAACTTACTTTCTCATAATGAATATCAGTTTCATAACAAACTCTATCTCTTTCTCTTCTCTCTCTTCTCTCTCTTCTCTCAATCTACTATGCATTTATCATTTTCTAATATGAGCAAAATATTTAGCATCCTCAAGTACACAACAAGCCCATTTATCTACCTTAGTTGGAGGCTCCTTTTTAATGAGTCTAGTCATAGTTTCCTCAACATCAAATTCATCATGGAAAGCAATATCATCATGATCGAAGTCCACATTGAAAGTAACATCAGAAACATGTTTAGCAAGAACACGTTTAACAACAGTAGCTTATTGTGATGTTCCCATCTGCATGATCAAAACCTAAAAAATTAAAGGTAATATTTGCATTATTGAAATCTACATAGTAAGACGAATTAAACATATATTTGACAGGTTTGGTACTTTTGTCTCCATGTGATAGTAATCTTTCCACAAGCCAACATTTTGGTTAGAAAGTGCAGATTCATATGATGTATACAAAATAGAAAAACTCTCATACGTCAAAGTATAGTCTTTTAATTGCATAAAATTCAAAGGTTTGTGTTGGGTTGCATCTATAAAGATGAAGAAATAAGATGCAACGTGATGCTTTAAAGCTCCCACAATGGCTTAGTCAGGTGAGGGTCAAACCATTACAGATCTATTGTAAATACTCTCTTATTCACACACACAATATCTTTCTCCTTTAAGAGGTGCATCTCTTGATTGTTGGAGTATATTCAGATGACAACAACCTTGGCTTATCCTAAATGAGTACTTCACTCTCTTAAATATGTATGGTCACCCATCCAACCCAAATTTATCCATTGTTGCATAGCATTGTTGTAAATCTATGGATGGAAGAAATAAAATTGAAATAAAACTAATAACAAACCAAAAAAACAAACAATCTGTTGGAAATAAACCCTTTTTGTGTTTAGGAAAAGTGTGTGGGAATATTAGAGGCTTGAATAGAAACTTGGTAGGTAGGAGAATTATTTATGGAAGAGAGAACTTTGTATTTTTGTTTGATGCAAAAATGTAAGATTACATCTTTCTTTATAGTACTCTAAGGAGAACTCTAGGCACACTAATTCTAGAGAGTTCTCAACTCTAGATATTCAAAGAGTATTCTAGAAAATATTACAATCTTAAGAAATATCTAGATACTCCAAATACTACAAGACTTTTCTAGAAACATTACCCAAAATAAATTAAGCCCAAATAACTAAGTACAAAATCAAATAATAAAATTAGGCCTAAATCAAGTTTAATATTTCAACATCTCCCTTTAAACTTGATTTGTGACTCCAAGCATATTCCTTAGCTTCACTAAAGTTTCCAATTTGAGTGGCTTGGTGAAAATGTCGGCAGCTTGATCTCTAGACATCACATACTTCAACTTCACCTTCTTCTTCTCGATGCATTCTCTTATGAAGTGGTAACGAGTGTCGATGTGCTTACTTCTTTCATGAAATACAGGATTCTTTGCCAAAGCAAGTGCTGATTTATTGTCAACACATATTTCGACAGGATCTTCTTGTGGCATTTTTAATTCTTTCAACAAATTCCTTAGCTAAATTGCATGACAAACACATGATGTGGCGGCAACATACTCAGCTTCACAAGTTGACAGTGTGACGATAGGTTGCTTCTTTGACATCCAAGTGAAAACAGTATCTCCCATAAAGAACATAAAACCAGTAGTGCTCTTTCTATCATCCAAGTCTCCATTCCAATCACTATCACTATAGCCAATAATCTCATAATTGTTAGAAGAGTAATAGTGCAAGCCAAAGTATATTGTACCTTTGATGTATCAAAGGATTCTTTTTGCCTCCTTGAAGTGAGTTATTGTTGGAGCTTCCATGTAGCGACTTACGACTCCTACAACATAGAGAATATACGGCCTTGTACTTGTCAAGTAACGGAAACTTCCAACCAAACTTTTGTAAAAAGTTGGATCAATAATCTCTCTATTCTCATGCTTACTCAACTTGCTGCCATATTCCATCGGGGTGCCAACTGGATTGGCATCATCCATCTTGAACTTCTTAAGGACTTCTTTGGCATAACCTTCTTGGATGATAAAAATTCATTTGTCTTCTTGCTTTACTTTGATGCCGAGATAATATGACATGAGCCCCATATATGTCATCTCCAATTCATTTGACATGTCTTTCTTGAACTCTTCGAACATGCTTAAATTGTTCCCTGTGAAGATCAAGTCATCAACATATAAGTACACAATCAAAATATCTCCACTTTGCGCTTTAATATAGAGTGCATGCTCATATGGACACTTGATGAAGTTCTTGTCTTGAAAGTACTTGTCGAAGTTAAGATGTCTGAATCGTAGATGTCATAGCCACGAAGAGTCGGTATAGCAAGTCTTGAGACACTTTGCAACATCATTTTGAATGTTCAAGAGGAATATTCTATTATTTGACATAGACACCTTAGAAATCAATTTATGTCTACAATCTCTTAAGAAAAGACTATGTTCTTTCAAGTGGATGTCATAGCCTTTCTCTAATAATTGTCTCAAGCTCAAAATATTATTCTTCATGTTAGGAACATAATAGACATTGGATATGAATTGATGACTCCCATTCTTTAAACGTATAAGAATTTTACCTTTGCCTTTGACCGGTATCTTTGGGTCATCTCCAAATGAGACATTTCCAGTTGTCACTTCATTGATCTCTACGAACATTCCAAGCTCTCGGTGCTTGCTTGAATCTGTACAATGCCTTCTTCAACTTCAAGACTTTTTCTTCTTGCCCTTTAACTTCATAGCCATATGGTTGCTCGATATAAACGTCTTTTTCGAGAAAACCATTCAAGAAGGCCGAATTCACATCCATTTGATAGATCTTCCATTCATTTTTGGCTGCCAAAGAAATGATCAGTCTAATAGTTTTAAGACGAGCAACGGGGGAAAATACCTCATCATAGTCAATTCCTTGTCTTTGACTATAGCCTTTCGCCACCAATCTTGCTTTGTATCTCTCCACGTCTCCTTTTGCATTCTTCTTCGCCTTGTACACCCATCTTACTCCGATTGCTTTGTGTCCTTGTGGAAGTGTAGTAAGTTCCCATGTATCATTCTTCGTGATTGACTTGATTTCTTCTTCCATGGCGTCTCTCCACTTTATGTTTTCAACTGCTTCTTGATAGCTTAGAGGCTCGCAATTACCCAAAAGGAAAAAAGGTTAATTTCATTTGTGTTTTTGGTTACCTCATAAAGCTCTTCAATACTCCTTAGTCATGGTGTCCTATCACTTGAGCTTGTTTCATCCAACCTTGGTGTCGGTGAGGCCGATGGTGTAATATTTTCATCTATCATTGGTTGTTCCATTTCGTCTTCTTCTTCAAAGTAAGGAAGAAAATCGTACATGTCTTCTTGAACACTCAAATCTCAACAATCTTCTTCTTCGAACTCCACGCCACGACTTATGACGATCTTTCCACTATTTGGATTATAGAGCTTGTACCCTTTGGAGCTTGAGTCATAACCGACGAATACATACTTCTCACTTTTATGGCGAGCTTTGTTCTCCTTTCATCAGGAACGTAAGTATAGGCAATGCTTTCGAACACTTTGAGGTGAGAGATCCCAGGATTCCTTCCATTCCATGTTTCTTGTGGTTTCTTCTCATGCACGCTTCTTGTTGGAAAACGATTTGTCAGATAAACCGCACATGCCACTGCTTCAGCCCCAAACTCTCTCGGCATCTTCTTGCTCTTAAGCATGCTTCGCACCATGTTAAGTATGGTACGATTCTTTCTCTCTGCTACTCCATTTTGTTGTGGTGATCTTGGCACTGTTAGTGGGCGGAGGATTCCATGATCTTCACAATATTTGTGGAACTCATTTGAAATTAACTCTCCTCCTCGGTCAGATCTCATGGCCTTAATGGAAAGACCACTTTCTTTCTTCACAAGGGCTTTGAACTTCTTAAAGTTTTCAAACACTTCTGACTTCTCCTTCAAGAAATAAACTCATCTTTTTCTTGAATAATCATCACTAAAGAGGAGAAAGTATTTACTCTTACCAAAAGAGTTTGGATTGATTGGCCAACAGACATCAGTGTGTATGAGCTCTAGCGATTTTGTCGCTCTTGACGTTGATTCTTTTGGAAAGCTTTTCCGGAATTGCTTCCCAACTAGACATCCTTCACATAGTTGGTCTGGGTGGTTTATACTAGGCAAGCCTCTCACCATTTCCTTCTTTGACAAACATTATAAACATTCAAAATCACCTCTAAGGGTTTGAAGACGAATCTTTTTCACCTGTTCCACACCTTTGTTGCAAGTTTGAAGTTTGTCTCATGCTTCTTTGGCCATCGTTGCGTTGGAGATCTTCTCAAATGTATCTTCATCCACCGATTGATAAATGAGGAAGGGAGCTTTCTTGTCTCTGTTTCTTGACTCCCTCAATGTCTCTTTTACACATTGGATTAGCGAGACTTCATCTTGCTCATTGAAGCATTTCTCAACGATATCCCACACATCTTGAGCTCCTAGTAGCGTTTTCATCTTGATACTCCAATTGTCATATTTGTTCTTTGTGAGCATCAGCATTTGAAAAGGGAAACCTCCATTCGCCATTTTTTTTAGGACCTTGAAGCTCTGATACCACTTTGTTGAAAATAAACTTTTTTTGTGTTTAGGAAAAGTTTGTGGGAATATTAGAGGCTTGAATAGAAACTTGGTAGGTAGGAGAATTATTTATGGAAGAGAGAACTTTGTATTTTTGCTTAATGCAAAAGTGTAAAATTACATCTCTATTTATAATACTCTAAAGAGAACTCTGGACACATTAATTCTAGAGAGTTCTCAACTCTAGATACTCAAAGAGTATTCTAGAAAATATTACAATCTTAAGAAATATTTAAATACTCCAAATACTACAAGACTTTTTTAGAAATATTACCCAAAATAAACTAAACCCAAATAAATAAATCCAAGATCAAATCAAATAAAAAAATTAGACCCAAATCAAATTTAATATTTCAACACAATCAAGTACCCAATGACAAACACAAAGCCGTAAATCAATTGTGGTACAAGTGATTATAAATAAAGCACAATAAATGAAAAATCCCCTAAAACCTTAAATAAATTGTAGCAGAAATCATTCATTCAAAATGAAAATAAATTTGTAGAAGTAAAGGAAGAAAAGGCAGTCTGTAAGAAGAATGAAAACAAGGAAGCCAGGAAGAAACAAATCCATTAAAATAAGGAGGCGCGTAGAAAGGATGAGAGATCGGTGGAAATATTAACAAGGATGTGGCTGCTAAGCTCAAGGTTCGTTAAGAACAATCCAAATGAAACTATGGTTTGGTTTAAAAAAAGCGAGTTTTTTTTTTAATATCCAGATTTTTTAAAAAAAATTCAAAAATACACATTTTTTCAAAAAAAATTACAAAAATGGGCATTTTTTGCCCTATTTTTGTACTTGGGCGCCACCCTAGTTGGCGCCTACCCTTAAAGGGTAGGGCAAGTCGTCACTAGGAGTGGCGCCTACACTCATTTTCTTTTTTTCTTTTTTTAATATGTTTTTTTTTTTATAATTTTTTTTAATTTTTTTTAATTTATTAATTTAGACTTATTATAAATTATATTAATTTATATTAATACATATATATAAATAAAATTATTTACAAGATATATATATATATATATATATATATATATATATATATATATATATATATATATATATATATATATATATATATTAATTTAATTTATAAGTAATTAATATTATTTATAAATTTTTGGGAGAATTAGGGTTAATCATGTTAAGGTTAATTTATCAATTATAATTAGGGTTTTATTGATCGGTTATAATTAGAGTTTGGTAGTTATGACCTAATTCAAACCCTAATTCCCCATAAGACTAATTAATCAAGTGCGACACTAATTAGGGTTAAGTAAATTGGTGTACAACCCAGATCTTTTCCTATAAATAAAGTGTTATTTCCTTGCATTTTCTTCACCACTATTTCCTATCACTTTCTCTATCAAGTTGAGTTCATGGCATCCCCAAGACCGTCGTCAGGGCAGCGAACATCATCAAGGCGCCCGGATCCTGAACCAGTAATCTTAAAAAGGGATGGGCATGTTATTTTCTCGCCTTTGAAACCCCCAATGGAGATGAAATTTTGGAACATCCGTTCGTTGGACCAACTAAAAAGGTCCTTGATGTCTTTGTTAGAGGGAGATCACCAACCTGGTGAAGTCATCAGAAGGATTCAGAGGCTTAGAACAAGGTTCTCATTTGAAACTAGAGAAACGATACGTTGGTGGGTTGAAGTTGAAAGTGACATTGATTGCATCCAAATGATGCATGGATCAGATGACATAGTGTTAACTGTTGTAATTTCTTAGATTTTAATGGTTGTTTGTCATGTTGTTGTTGTATTTGTTATTGTTCTAGTACTTGTTCTTGTTTTAGTACTTGTTTTTGTTCCAGTATTTGTTTTTGTTTTAGTAATTGGTGTTGTAATGTTAGATGTTTGTGTTTGTTATTCAAGTGTCATCTTCTATTTGGAATAAAAAGTAAACTTTAATGATAAATAGCATTGGTACACAGATTTATGAATATGAAAACTAAGTTGTGGAACTAGATCCACGATATGGACATTTGTTCTTATTATGCCCTAGTTGTCTACATATGCTACACTTCCTCTGCATTTTTTCTGTGACGTCCATTTCAGTTCTAATGCGCCTGCTATTTGGGCGACCACTTTTATTCCGCCGCATCGATTCGTTGTGCCAAACAATTTCCCCGTCATACTCTGGCCAATATGCCTCCAATGCTACCACCGGAAAGGGATTGTTGTATACATTTAGCAATGTTGCAACTTTGTAGATGGGAGACACTAGCGACAATGCATCGAAGTGGCTGTGTGAATATGCTGCAATGACATGGGAACAAGGCATTCGATAGGCCTGAAATTGACCACAGTCGCACCAACGGTCTGGTATTAGGACCCTATACTCTTGTCTGGGCAGCCCCTGGTTGTGGTCAATTGTTTCCTTGACACTAAAAGTGTGGCCATGGCGGTCGAATTCCGTAACCCGATGGCTGCTGGCTTTGGCAGATTCCTGCCTCATAAACTTTATGCAGGCATCACTATATACTTGACTCGTCTGTAACACTTCATGCCAGCGCTTCCCTCTTGTTACGAACAATGTTGCCATCCGAAAATAGGTCGCACTCACCAAAGCGGTTACCGGGAGGTTACGTATGCCCTTAAAGACGTCATTCATTGATTCCACAAGATTTGTTGTCATGTGGCCCCACCTCACCCCATCGTCATATGATCTAGTCCACTTCGCTCTGTCGATATTATCGATCCACCTCCCTGCATCAGAATTTGCCAACACTATTTCCCGGCGGTAGTATTGGAATCCAGGTTGGTTTAATGCATACCCCGCGTTTATCAAATGTTGCTTCAAGAAATTATCTTTGAACTCCCGCACAAAATTTTGAGCAATATGCCTGATGCAGTAGACATGCGTAGACGGGGGGTCATGCCAACCATTTGCTGGATTATTGTATGCATTGTCTATAGAAGCGTGCCTGTCAGAAATCACACATATGCCAGCTTGTGGAGTCACGTGCGTTCGGAGATTCTTAAGGAAAAAACTCCAAGCAGCAGCCGTTTCTCCTTCAACC
Source organism: Lathyrus oleraceus (assembly GCF_024323335.1). Taxonomy (NCBI): domain Eukaryota; kingdom Viridiplantae; phylum Streptophyta; class Magnoliopsida; order Fabales; family Fabaceae; genus Lathyrus; species Lathyrus oleraceus. The sequence continues at coordinate 279,429,573 of NC_066585.1, read as the reverse complement.
AATGCAAAGGCTATTGGGAAAATATTAGAATTTCCATCTTGTGCGACCGCCATCAGTAACGATCCTTTGTATTTCCCATACAGCCAAGTTCCATCGACTTGAACAAGTGGTTTGCAGAATGTGAAACCGATGATGCAGGGACGGAATGCCCAGAAAAGTCTATGGAATATTCCATTACCTTCTAGACGATTTCCGTCAGGGGATTGTGCCGGCAAGGTCTCCATTATAGAAACCGTCCCAGGTGAATACAATCGTAGTGCAGCCAGGTAGCGCAGAAGTTGTTTGTATGATTCCTCCCAATTACCGTATACCAGTTCAATTGCCTTGGTTTTCGCTAACCAAGCCTTTCTGTATGACGGTGTATATTTGAAAACAGCCACACAATGGGAGATAATAGTTTTGACCTTCAGTGACGGGTCAGCCTCAACTAGAGGTAATATGGAATGGCAGATCATATCATGGCTAAGTTTGCGATGATCATGTGCCATGTTGGTGTTGACGCAAGTGTGAGCTTGAGAAATGGACCCTATCACCCACGCATTATGTTTCTTCTTGTACGATGCCATCAACCTATACCCACACTCCGGATTTTTGCATACAATAACGTATCTTTCCGGATTTGATTTGATAACATCGTAGTCAACACAGTTTTTCAAGTGCCAGTTCTTTATTGCTAACAGACACTCTTCCTTGGTCCGAAATTGGTCACCCTTCTTTAACTCCTCATCAGACCTCATATATGGTTGTAGAACATATCTGATGAGGGCTCATCCTCGCCCAAGTTAAGGGTTGTGAAGTGAGCAGGCGGTGAGTAGCATTGCGCTATAGGTATTTGAACTTGGTCTTCGTCTTCAGAGTCACGGTTCACCAAGTCATCAACCACGTCTTCTGCATCATCAACCACATCGTCTTCAACGTGGTGCTCAACATCTTGTTCGTCATCAATCACAGGATCAATAACCTGTGACTGAATATTCTGAGCTTGTTGAAATTGTTCCAACACAATGTACAACACTATGTATTCGTAACCAGAATACTCATGGTTACGAAACATGTATTGTGTCTCCATGTCATTTTGAATCAATGACTTATAAAACTTGACAGAGTTATTTTCTGGAAAAAAAAAGGTTGTTGATAAAAAAATTGGGACACGGGTTGTCTTAGTTTGGACTCAATCTTCCTTTTCAGATAAGAGAAGTCAGCTCCTCTATTTAGACAAAAACGAGTGTATTCAGTGTTTCTAAATAGGAAGCCAGACATATCACATTCATAAGTCTCACCATTGACGTGAGCTTTGATTTTGTATTGTGATGAAGATGCCATGTTATGTGAAGGTTTTGTGAAGATATTATGAAGATATATGTGAAGATTTTTTGAAGATTGTTGTGAAGATATTGTGAATACCTTTGTGAAAATGTGTGTGAATATTTATACTACAAGATTCCGACACATCTTTGCATGCATGTCTTCAACCAAGCCTTCCCCAAGAGCAACGCATGCAAAACTTGGACACGTGTAAAGCATGCAAAAATTTGGGTAGGAGCAACGCATGCAAAGTTTGCTGAGAATCTTGCAGGCTAGATGGAGCTGCATGCATGTAATAATTTTGACACGTCTACTGCCTATCCATCAAATGTATTCTCCACCTAGCCTGAACTTAGTCTCAGAGATTCCCACGCATGCCTATCCATCAAAAGTATTCACCACCAAGTCTGCAAGATTCCCACGCATGCCTCACACGTGTCACACCTTTGCATGCAACACTACCACCTAGCCTGAACCTAGTCTGCAAGATTCACCATCTTTGCATGCAACACTACCACCTAGCCTGAACCTAGCCTGCACCTATTCTCTCGGCTATAGCTTTGCTTGCACCAATACTGAATATCACACTTCCAATACTAAACTACCTCTTTTTTCCGCTATGTGTTTAAAATAATATTCAATCTTATTTAAGCTTAATTATTTATTTTAAATAACCTGATTAACTAAATTGAATTAAAAACCAATTTAAACTTTCTAAAACGGTTGTACTAAAATAATATTCAAAGCAAGATTCCCATGCATACCTCACACGTGTCACACCTTTGCATCATCAGGTTCCACCAAGTCTTCCCCAAGACAAGACAAGTGCAACCTAATCTGCACCAATGCATGCCAACACTACCACCTAGCCTGCACCTATTCTGCAAGATTCCCACGCATGCCTCACACGTGTCACACCTTTGCATCATCAGATTCCCATTAGTCTTCCCCAAGACAAGACAAGTGCAACCTAATCTGCACCAATGCATGCCAACACTACCACCTAGCCTGCACCTATTCTGCAAGATTCCCACGCATGCCTCACACGTGTCACACCTTTGCATCATCAGATTCCCACTAGTCTTCCCCAAGACAAGACAAGTGCAACCTAATCTGCACCAATGCATGCCAACACTACCACCTAGCCTGCACCTATTCTGCAAGATTCCCACGCATGCCTCACACGTGTCACACCTTTGCATCATCAGATTCCCACGCATGCCTTACACTTGTCACATTTTTGCATATTCAATCTACTTGAAAACGAGTATAAATAGAAGGTCATTCTTGCAAGTTTTCATCAACCACTAACACTTTTATTCAGAGAACTCCGGCGAAACTTCTCATCCACCAAGCTTCGTTCTACATTGCAGTCATGTCTCTTCTTACCATGGGCCAAGAACACAGAGGCACTAGGGCAAACATTGCCTCATTCGTAAGTTTTTCTTGAACATTGCCTCTTTTGTATGTTTGTAATTTGTTTTTTAAAAGTCCAATCTAATGATTGTTTATATTGTTTGTTTTTAAAGGATCCCAAGAAATTTCGTCAACGTTCATACCCTATGCCTTATCCAGACCCATGGTGTGTACCTTACATAGAGCGTGCGGGTTTCGGTCATGTTATGCATGTCGTAAATGCCACAATTGATGTCAAATTTATTCTTGCTCTGTGTGAACGTTGGAGATCAGAAACACACACTTTTCACCTACCAACTAGTGAATGTACCGTCACACTAGAGGACGTGTACATGCTTTTGGGTCTTAGAATAGATGGTAAGCCTGTGACTGGAAATGTTCAACAGCCCAACCAAATATGTGTTCACATGTTGGGGGTAGATCTGGTCGAGGGTGAGGGGTCTGCAAAAGCTAGGGGTCAGGGTATTAAACTATCCAGCCTCCAATTGTACCACGACTCCATAACTTTGACTGAGGATTCGTCCGAACAAGAAAAAGTCATAAAAACCCGGGTTTACATTATGTTATTGTTTGGGAACTTGCTATTTCCCGAAGGGACGGGAAATAGCATAAACTTTATGTACTTGAGTTTGCTCGAGGACATTGATAGAATAAGCACGTATAGTTGGGGTTCTGCTGTACTGGCATTCCTATATAGCTCTTTGTGTAAAAATGCACAAAATGAGCACTGTACATTTTCTGGATGTGCTTTTTTGCTCCAAACATGGGGGTGGTGGAGATTGCCGAGGCTAGCCCCAGAAAATCCTAACGTCTACTCCTTCCCCTACGCAACTAGGTAAATTTATGATGTTATTTCATTTTGTATATTTATTCTATAACTATTTGTAAATAATATTATTTATCTTTTTTTGTTTAGGTTCATTACAACCGGACTGGATTACAGTCTTACCCCCAAAAATAAAATTATATTTTATCGCCAACTCTTGGATCGTCTCCGAGCACAAGATGTATTACCACTAAATCACTCATCTTCTAACTGATTTATTAATATCATGCATTCTCAATAAATAACATATTTGCTTTTTTCTTTGCAGTTTATTTGGAGGCCATATTTGGGATTGGAACATCAACCCAACCCCGAAGATGCAGCTGTTTGGACAGCAAAAACGGCCATAATGCGGTTCACCACTGTGGAGATGCACCAAAGTGACCGTGTCAAGCTGCAATTCAGAATGCATCAAGAAATCCCAGACCCCCCTATGTCTTTGGAACCTTGGCATCTAAAAAAAGTCAGCCACCAGTGGTATGCCCAACATTGGAAGGAATTTGCTAAGGAGTTTCGTAAAATGTGGAAAGACCGTGCCCACTATGTTCTACAATTTCCGGTGGCGCCCAACGAAATGAAGCCGACAAGGGAATATGTGGATTGGTATAAAGCAAATACAAATCCAGAAATGATTGTGTCTGACCCGTTCTATTTGGACGATCCCCGGATGCAATAACCATACTTCCAACAACAACAACCACCACAATATTCCCAACAACAACAACCACCACAGTATTACCAACAACAACAACAACCACCATATTACCAACAACAACCACCACCACCTTATTACCAACAACAGCCACCACCACCGTATTACCAACAACAACCACCTCAACACATGTCCACCCCCCAACCAAATCAACAATACATACCACAAACTCAACCCCAATACCATGAAGATTACCAACACCAACCTCAACATTCCCACCACCATCAACAGTCCCAACACCTACCACAATATCAATCCCCCCACATCCACCAATCCCAACACTTCCATCACGACAATGTCCCGAGCTCTTCCAGTCCTCCACCTAGCCCCGACACGGGTATACAAGAGGATTACCAACAAGACTACTACACACCACAACAAACATTGTTCTTTGGCCAACCCGATTCAACCCTAAACTACCAAATACCACATTTCGAGGGCGCACCCAACAGTAGTCAGTTTGTCCCACCGAGATAAAGCTTTGAGGACGCAGAGGGGACCCGTCTTTCCTACAGCACTGAAGGGACTTCGACCCAACCACAATGGCAAACGGCAAGGGGACGCGTTAGGACTAGGGGTGGTAATAGGGAAGCACCACCACCACGTGAACCGTCTAGGCGAGTAATTAGACCTCCCCCGTGCGGATCGTACCAGGGACCGCATCATATGTGATAAATCCCAAATTAATAATGCATTTTAATTCTATCTTTATAATATTTGTCTTGTGTATTATTTAAATAAAAATATTTTGTGTTTATTATCTTTATATCTATATATCTTTATCTTTATCTTTAAAGATATATATATATATATATATATATATATATATATATATATATATATATATATATATATATATATATATATATATATATATATATATATATATATATATATATATATATATATATATATATATATATATATATATATATATATATATATATATATATATATATATATATATTAATTTACATGTGTATAAATATTTATTTACACGTATATAAATTAATTTTTTTCCCAAAATTTATAAATAATATTAATTACTTATAAATTAAATTCATATATATATAAATTAATATATATATATATATATATATATATATATATATATATATATATATATATATATATATATATATATATATATATATATATATATATCTTGTAAATAATTTTATTTATATATATGTATTAATATAAATTAATATAATTTTTAATAAATCTAAATTAATAAATTAAAAAAAATTATAAAAAAAAAAACATATTAAAAATAAAAAAAAAAGTGTAGGCGCCACTCCTAGTGGCGACTTGCCCTACCCTTTAAGGGTAGGCGCCAACTAGGGTGGCGCCTAGGTGTATTTTAGGTTCAAAAATGGCCATTTTTGTAATTTTTTGGAAAAATTGTGTATTTTTGAAATTTTTTTGAAAAATCTGGATATTTAAAAAAAAAAATTCAAAAAAAGCGTTCATTAAAAATAATAATAAATTTAAAATAATAAAAAAAATGTCATGCCAGATAAAGTAATATCATATTGTCCTGCCAGGTACAAAAATTAATATTGTTATACAAAATTTTAAGGAAATGACCAATTTAAATAACAAAATGATTTTTTAAAAAATAATATATAATATTTACTAAATAAGGGAATAAAGTGAAAAATTGAATAAAATTAGCGGAGCAAAAGATATATATTTAGCCTTTAATTATTATAAAATATTAAATATATGATTTAAATGCATATTGGTGAAAAGAATTAATGGGCATAATACTAATTAATATATAATTATAAAAAAGAGAAATGAAAAACTTATTTTTAAATTTACTTAATATTACTAAAGATCTAATTTCCCAATCTATTTAAGGGTGGTATTTTACTTTAGATAATATGAAAGTTGTGTAGGTAAAAAAAACAATCAAATGGAGATGAAAGAGAAGAAAGGGAAAAAATAGTTCTTGATGTAACTTATTTTTTTAATAAATAAACTTAATAGATAAAATTAAAAATATTAAAAAATTAATACTCTTTTGTTGACCATCTCTAAACATACATGATTTAGAAAATAAAAGCGATAATGTGAAATAAAATAAAAGATTTAACATATAATATAATCTTATTTTTAGAATTTAAGAAGTTAAAATTAAAAAATCATAAAAAATTAAAATGAAAAAGTGATAAATAAAAGAAAATGAACAAGAAAGAGACTTAAAAACATGACTAGCTTTTATTTAACATTAAAAAATATTGATATTCTTCAAAGATCGGGTCATTACACAATTCAAATAGTGCAAGAAAAAAGATAATTCGCAAAAGTTTTAAATTTTATGTTCAACTAATAAGTAATACTTACTTGGTTTTACATAATTCCTACAAACATAATTTAATGATAAACACTTAAAATCAAAGAATAGAGGACACAAAAGGATAATATTATATTTTAATTAACATTGAAATTGTTGGGTTGGGCTCCCTTCCTATGTGGAGAGATGCTCAAATATTATTAGCTTATTTGTCCCACTTAATTAAGTGGAGATGATCAATTTAGGATTGAGAGAGATAGAGAGAAAATAAGGATTTAAAAGAGAAAAAAGAGGAGAGAAACTCATTCTTCTTTTTCTGCAACCAGTCTCACTAAATCGACAATCCCCAATTTGATAACCGTCGGATCGAGCAATTTAGAGGGCAGATTCGTAATACATGTATCTAACTTTTGATAATTTATAATTTCAAAACAATGTCTGAGGTGAGAGTTATCTGCTTCTCACTGAAGCTGCATATTTGGAAAAAAAAATCAGCTTTTTGATTCTTATTTATAAGAAAGTTTACTTTGTGATTGTGGTTGTTAGTACTAGTTTGAAAATCACTTTAAGAATCTCATGTACCATTAATTAATTATAGTGGAGTTATTTCTTTGGTCTAGATGAATCGTGGTTTTTACTCACATATTGAGGGGTTTTCCACTTTAAAAATATTGATGTTCATTTGTGCATTTATTTGTTCGATTTGTCATCTTATATTTGTTGTTGATCCTCAAGGTTCTTACAAGTCTGGGGAGTTTTATATTCGCTGCGTATTGATCTGTTATTGTGTCTTAATTTCCCATCAAAGTGACATCAGAGCTCTTGCTTAAGAACTATTTTACTTGTTTGAATAAAGGAGTCAATTACAAAGATGAAGATTGTATTGTTGAATGGTTCTAATGACCATTTATGGAAGGGTAAGAAGAAAGACTTACTATTTATGAAGAAATTGCATTTACCGATTTTTAGTTCTGCAAAGCCGGATTTTGTGTCTAATGAAGAATGAGAGTTTGAACATCAACAGGTATGTGGTTTTATTCGATAATATGTAAATGATAATATTTATAATCATATTGCTAATGAGACACATGCAGAAACTGTGTGGAAGAAGATATAGTTATTTAATGCCTCTAAATTAGGGAATAATAAATTGTTCTTGTTGAATAGCTTCATAAGATTGAAGTATAATGAGAAGACTTCTATTTCAGATCACTTGAGTGAATTTCAAGGACTCCTTGATCAAATGTTAGGAATGCATATCAAATTTGATGATGAACTTTTGTGACTATTTCTATTGTTATCTTTACCAGAGTCTTGGGAGATGTTTCGGGTTTTTTTCACAAGTTATGCTCCTAGAGGTGTTGTTTCTTTGAAAACGGTTAAGGGTGGTATTCTTAATGAGGAGATGAGAAGGAATGCATGAGGTTCTTCATCTCAACCCGAGGTATTTGCCACTGAAAATAGGGTGAGAAGTCATAAAAAGGAACCGAAGGGTGGTAGAAAGAGTAAAATAAGAAAGTCAAGCCGCGATACAAGAATCAGGAGTCCCATTATTGTCACATAACAGGACACGTACATAAGTATTGCTATCAGTGGAAAATAAATGACAAAGGCAGGAAGGGTAAGTCTAAACAAAGAGACTATGAAAGTCATGATGATGATCGTGTTACTACTACTACTAGTGATGATCTTGTTATTCTTCGTGATCATGAGTCGGTTAATATTGTATCATGCGAGAGCATGTGGATAGTTGACAATGGTGATATATTGCATGTTACACCAAGGAAGTATTTCTTCGCATCTTATACTTCTGGTGATTTTGGAGTGTTGAAGGTGTGTAATGATGGTGTATCTAAGGTAATTAATGTTTGTGATGTTTGCTTGCCAACCAACTTGGGAATGCAATTGTTGCTTAGAGGTGTCAAACTTGCTCCAAATGTCCACTTTAATTTGATCTATGTGTGTATGTTAGATAATTGTGGTTATGATAATCACTTTGGTTCTGGAAAGTGGAAACTCAACAAAGGTAACTTGGTTGTGGCTATAAGGGAAAAGCTTTCTAAACTGTATTTTACAAAAGCTTTGGTTGCTAGGGACAGTGTGAATTTTATTGACATGGGAGCATATTTGTGGCGCCGAAGACTTAGTCATATTAATGAAATGGGGCTTACTGTTTTAGCCAAAAATGATGCTCTTCCTGGATTAAAGAATGTAGATTTGGAGAAGTGTTCTCATTGCATGGTTGGTAAACAGACTAGAGTATCTTTCAAGAGACATCCTCCCTCAAGGAAGTAAAAGTTGCTTCAATTGGTACATTATGATGCTTTTGGTCCATTAAAGTTAAAATCCTTTTGTGGTACACTTTATTTTGTTACCTTTATTGATGATTGCTCCAGGAAACTATAGGTTTATGCCTTGAAGACAAATGACTAAGTTCTGGAAAAGTTCAAAGAATTCCATGCTTTGGTTTAGAGGCAGACATGCGAGAATCTGAAATGTGTTCGTTCAGACAATGGTGGAGAGGATTGTGGACCATTTGATTCCTATTGCAAGCAACATGGTATTGCACATGAAAAGACTCCTTCTAAAACTCCTCAATTGAATGGTTTAGCAGAGAGGATGAATCGAACATTAATTGAGAGATTAAGGTGTATGCTCTCCGAAGCTAAGTTTCTGAATCATTATTGGGGTGAGGCACTTTACACGATAATGCATGTTCTTAATCTCACTCCTACTGTTGCTTTGAAAAGTGAAGTTCTAGACAAAATTTGATCTGGAAAGAATGTCAAGTAAGATCATTTGAGAGTCTTTGGTTGTAAGGCTTTTGTGCATATTCTAAAGGATAAAAGATCCAAATTGGTTGCAAAGTCAAAATAATGTATCTTCATCAGCTATGGGCAAGATGAGTTTGGTTATAGTTTGTATGATCCTGTATGGAAGAAGCTTATTCGAAGTCGCAATATGGTGTTTATGGAAGACCAAACTATTGAAGAAATTAATAAGGTAGAGAAGGCTACACCTAAGAAAGATATCAGTTTGTCTAATGTTGATCTAGTTCAGTTACCTAGCCATAATCTGGACGCTATTGATGGTGATGATCACAATGGTTTTTCAAAAAGTGTATGGTCAAATTACACACGAAAATTATACAAAACAACAAAACAAATATGATACCAACTGAATAATTTCACTTAGTGACCTAGTTGGACTTTTTTCTTCATGAGAATCCTTCTACAAAGGTGTTGATGGTATATCTCCCTAGACTGTCATCTTTCTCGAAGTTATGTTTTTAAAAAAATTCTTTGGGGACATTGATGGGGATCTTTATTGATTGATGTTATCTTTAATCGTGCTTGTTCCTGGTTGGAACTCATGCATGCATTTCTTGAAATATCCTCCTTAAATCAAACTCTAAGTGTCTTTCTTCATTTGATAACGATTATGTATGTTATGTCCCTTAATGTAGTGGTAAGAGCATCATTGGTTGGAATGAATACTCATTTCTCCCTTTGGTCTCAATGGTGCTTTAAGTAACCTTGTGTACATGATTTCTCTCAAAACTTGGTCTCTTCTAGTATTTAATTAAGTAGGGGGAAATGGTATTGTGTGTTTTTTACAAGTCGGTAGTTGTTACGTTGGTTTGCTTGACGATCCTTTTGTGGGTAATTTTCCTCCTCTTTTGGTAAATTTCGAATATGTTCCTCAATTGTGAGCATGTGACATAGATAGGTAATGGAGGTATGTGTGTGTCATTATGACTTTTGAGGTGTTTAGTACAGGGGTTAAGTGTTTGGTGACGGACCATCAAACTGGGTTTCAAGTCTTGACACATCCTCTTAAATGATTAGAGTTTGGTGCATGACTTATGATCCTTGTTCCTCTAAACACATGGTTTAAATGACCAAAAATGCTTGAATGAAAAATGACATATATAAGGATATATGGTGGTCCAAAGTGTCTCTTACAATTTTGCCAAACACAAAATAAATTAAACTCTCGCAAATGATTCAACATCATATTCTCTCAAAACGTGTGTGAAGGTCATATATTTGATTTTATTGACAAAATGTAATTATAAATTAAATATCTCAATTTATAATGAAGGCTAAATTTTGAATTTTATTATATTCTCATTGTCAATTTAACTAAAAAAATGTAGTTTCAAATTAATTATATTTTTAAATTTTAATAAAATACTAATTTCAATTATACTCTTTAACTAATTAACATTAAGTACATTCCTTTTATAATATTATATTCCACATTTATGATAGCATAATTTGGTAATATCATTATGTTCTTTCTTTTATTTATTGCAACTTACTATTTTTTAGAGATATACTAGTAGATAGCAAAAAGTATTCATTATGTTACTTATGGGTGAACGTGTAAGACACTCATCAATCAAAAACACACTTTCAAACCCCATTATTTATTTGAAACGGACTTTTTATCCACTTTCTTGCTTATGGGCAAACGTGGAAAACTAGTTCATGGAATGTGGGTAGAGGCAGCTATAGTCAAGACTCAAGAGGTGTGAACAAAAACCAAACCAAACACAACACACTTTCATTTCACCCATAGAAGCCATGGAGAAACTTCTATCTTCTTCCTCTTCTCTTAACACTAACCTCAAACTCAAACCCAAACCCTTTTCTTTTCTCTCTTCAACTACTCCTTTTCGTTCCAAAACATTCACTTTTCTTCCTTCAATTCGTTCTTCCTTCAGCCATGAAAACCCTTCTCCTTTTTTGTCTTCAGCTTCGCTTTTCGCTATGCAACCTAAAAACTCACTTTCTCGTCTCACCGATTCTAAGAGCCCCGTAATTGAATCTCAACCGCTCAATCACATCAATGCCGACGCTGATTTCAGAAAACCAAAGGTACGTGTTTGATTTTGTTTACATGATGTTTCATTGTATCAGCGGTATCTTCCAGAATATGCTTGTGATTTTTTTTCAATTATAGGATTCTTTCGTTATCATTGGTTTTAGTAACGTGGTTGATTCTTGACTTTTTTGGCTTCTTGCTGGTCTCAAATCTCAAATCATAATCAAATTGTCAAACTTTTGCTTTTCACTTGAAGATAATTTGGGTGAGTGTGACATAAGGCCTATTTGTATTTACTTATTTGAGCTTATTGTGAAGTTGTTTGAAAGAGGTTATGAAAACAACGTATGACTTTAACTTGTATGTAAGTTGTTTCAAACCTATTTCCATAAGTTCGAAATAGGTTGTGAAAGCAACTAATAGCTTATTTGAAAATAAATTTTATTCTATTTTATTTTATTTTCTGTTGCAGAAATACTATCTTATACATAAACGTGTAGTATATGATAAGCACTTAATTTAGTTGTTTATCCAAACAGCGCGGTAGTGGTTTATTGTGATTATTATTGTCAACCGAGAGGCTGCTGTTGTTGTAATTTTTGCTGAGTTTCTTTGGGTAAAGTTACTTAGAGTTGACATTATGTAGTACACATTAAATTTCTGTTAGATGTTTAAGCTTTCCATTAAAGTTTAAGAAGTCATTTTCTGTACCTACTTTTTTCCACAGGGAATAACAGTTCAGACATGTGTAATACTCTCTGCTCTTGCTGTGCTCTTAATTCAACCAGTTTTTGCACCAGCAGCTTTTGCAACCTTTCAAAGTACCGCCAAGATCGGTGGTTCTGCAATTGGTGGAAAACTTATCCGTGCCGAGCTCCTAAGTAGTGCTTGGACAGGTTTCTTTGCTGGTTGCTTGCACACATTATCAGGCCCTGACCATCTTGCAGCTTTGGCTCCATTATCAATTGGTCGCACTCGAACGGAGAGTGCTCTTGTTGGAGCCCTTTGGGGTTGTGGCCATGATGCTGGTCAGTTAATCTTTGGCTTAATATTTTTGCTCCTTAAAGATCAACTTCACATTGAAATTATCCAAACATGGGGCACCAGAGTGGTGGGCATTACCTTGCTAGTAATCGGTGCCATGGGAATCAAGGAAGCTTCAGAAGTTTCTACTCCAGCTGTTGCTGTAGGAAACAGTGAATTCGACGTCAGCGCGTATAAATCACTTGATAATCCTGTGGTAGGAAATAAAAAGAAGATTGGCTTTGCTACTTTTGCCACTGGAATAGTTCATGGACTGCAACCAGATGCATTGATGATGGTGTTGCCTGCTCTTGCTTTGCCTTCTCGCGTATCCGGTGCTGCATTTCTAATCATGTTCTTATTCGGAACTGTAGTTGCAATGGGGAGCTACACGGTGTTTATAGGATCGTGTAGCCAAGCACTAAAGGATAGAGTGCCTAGAATAACTGAGAAACTCACTTGGGCTTCATCGCTTATCGCGATAGCCCTTGGGTTAGCCATCATCATTAGTCAGTTTTTTGGATTTAGTTTGTACTGATACACGTTTCTCGACCGTGAACCTTTATGATCATGATTTTAGTGTTAGAGAGAAATTTTATTGTTTGTAGAAAGTTCATCATTGATGCAACATGTGATATTGGTTTGTCTATGAACTCTGGTAGTTGGATTATTCTTCAGCTTAGAACTATGTAGCTGTCATGTTTTTAGATTTCAGTGATTTTGCAAGATTCTCTTTATGCATGTGTTATGTCTTAGATTTCTCTTTTTACGTGTCCAACCCCTTTATATGCATCATTCTATCCCCAATAAACTGATGCTTATAGTAGGCATCTCAGGCCCCATGCTAGCGCATTGTAATGCCAAGTTTTGTTTATTATGCAATTTGTCTCTTCCCACTTTGACAAGGCAAGAGTGAATAATCGAATCCTTATGCCTTCACTTTCCACCAATTCCATGCCAAAATCTACAACTCAACCAAATTTAGAGCAAAAGAATTGGTTTTAATTTTTAAACTATCCCCACTATAAATTTTAAAATAAAACTAGAAAGAGAAAATCAAATAGTTATTCCAACAAATATAAATATAATTAATTTTTTATATCCAGACAAAATAATAGTATAATCATTAAAAACTTAGATATAACCTACTAATAAGTATCAAGGTTCGACCCTATTGATAACGTGCAGACAAAAAGAATCACTTTTTAATCAAGAGGCTAATAAAAATATACTTTTCCTTAACCCTTAGCTTCTTGTAAGAAATAACATAGCAAAATACTTTTGTTGCAGTATTATTTCTTCTACTCACTATTATAACTAAAAAAAACTGTCTTCAATCTTAACTATTATAATAAATAAAAAATAATTACTTTGTACTATAAAATTTAATGCTAATATTTTTAATGTATCCTTCATTTAATTTAAAACCATTTAATACAGTAAATTTAATTATTTTTTCATTAAAAACAAAATTACTTTTTTTAATGTTATTCCAAAAGTACCTTTGGTATAATTTCGAAAAATAAGCATATGTTTTTCACAATAACTAGGAATATAACTGAACAATCAATATTGTCAAACATGGGCCTATATGTTTTATATTAATACAAACCATTTCTTTTCTTATAAAAGAGACTGGAGATGGTATAAATGTTAAGTTACTGAGTTTCTGTCTCCTATTTTTACACCAAATTTGTTTTTAGCATAAACATCCAAGATAGATTAGTTCACTTCAAAATCAATGTTCAAAACCAAATTCATTTAATTCGAAATTAACTTAAAACAATTATCTAAACACACTCTAAATACTTGCTGACTCTAGAATCTCCTTTTTCCCTCACAGAAAACCAACCCTATAATCTCGTTAATAGTTATAATTATTGTACATACTTTTATTAAATCCTACAAGCCACGCCTTACCCTGCAACATGAAACTGCAAAAACATTTGCGTGTGAAATATATGGGCGCTTATTCAGTATATTCCAACACCACAGCAAAATAATCACAATTCATATATGGGCGCTTATTCAGTATATTCCAACACCACAGCAAAATAATCACAATTCATAATAGGTGCGTCACTTCCCTTTGGAGCAGATTAATATAGACAAACTTCAATCAATGGATTAGGAATTCAGAACTGAACAAATCTGTTGTAGTGTGATTAGTGAACAAAAAGGCAACGAACCTTGTGCTACTGAATTGTATGCTACATGCAAGGTTGGATTTTCTAATTCAGCATCGTTCCCTTTCAGTATTTCTTTCATTACAAACAATTGAAAACTGAACAATTCAAGCTCAATTGCCATCTAAGATAATAATATTAAACTTTTAGCTCAAAACTGTACTAGAAGGCAAAGGCAAGGACAAGGGCTTCGTGGACATAGAGTAAACATCAGTACTTCTGTTTTTTGTTGATATCATAAAGCACACACATGTCTGCGGCTGTCTTCATCTGAAATCAAACAGGTCTTATAGCAGATTAAAATGCAGGACGTAAATCAATGAACAAATAGTCATCCATTCAATCAAAATACCTAGTGGGTGTAGCTAAATAAATAAAAAGCAATCAATTTTAAGACTTCCTTTATATGGCTAGAGTGTAAAGAACAAATCCTTTGGGATTTGTTTGGGAGTGAGGAAGGGAATGAAGGTTGGGGCTTTAAAGTAAAAGAAGGAAGAAAGGGAAGGTGAAGGAAGGATAGTTCCTCACCCTGCATAGGAGGTTTATTCTTCTTATGACAAAAATCCTAAATATGTGAGAACTCACAATAAATTAGGAGAGGACTTTCTTCCCATTCCTATAATATACTATACTCTCAAACAAAGAAAAATTAGGCATAAGCTTTCCCTTCCTGAAGTCAATTACCAAAGCTATAATATGAAGACGATAAATTCTGGTTTGGTTTCAGTAGGCCTGCTTATAGACAATGGAGAATTTAGCTCTGCTTTGCCTTATTATTCTTCCATGGATAATAGCAAAAGCAGGGGAAAAGTTGTTGAATGAAGAAAGCGGAGTTTAGGCACGCGCTCTACAGCGGAGTTTAGGCAAGGGTCAAACTCGCGACCATGGAAAAGTTTTTTTTACTCAACCCGAGCTCCAGTCACATGGAAGTAACAATCATTGGACCAACACTCCCCCCTCTTCACTCACCGGGATGATATTCCATATTAAAAAATATGAGCAATTTAGTACTACCCTGTTTTGTTGGAGTTCGGATTATCATTTTCTTCTCATTATAGAACAGGGTGATAAAAAACTAATATACAGAACCTCATCATCTAAAATACACAGCATAAATACACCATGCACGAACCTGAATAACATTTATAATTTGCTTGGTTGCCCATCCAAATAAACTTGTGGCAATTAGGAAAGAGATTAGGGTTATCTTTTGTAAATTACTTGATAAAACCTGAAAATAAAACAATTAAGAAACTAAGATGATCAGAAGAACCCCTCTAAATCTCATAAGATAATTGGCCTGTTTGTTTAAGATTATGTATAAAATTAATTGATATTTTAGTTATGTTTGTGTGGAAGCTTTTTTCAAAAAAACATTTTGTGAAGGAAATGATTTTTATGCATAAAATACAAAGCCTTTTTTATTAGCTTATGAAGAAAGTCATTTTTAATAGAAGATAGAGAAATACAAAATCAAATAACTTTTTAGGTACCCAAGTGAAGTTGATAATCATTTTGAAACAAACACAATAATTTATGCTTTTTTTATAAAAAAAAAAAATTAAATTATTTATATCAAAATCGTTTTTATTTAAGTCTATAACAAGCGGACCCCATCTAAAAAGATCAGAAGTACAGAGAAAATACTAACATCCACCAATGTCTCTGTTTCATTCTCCGCAAGATAAAACATGATCAGGTAAAGAACCTGTGGAATATAAAGGATAAGAAAATAAGAAAAACAATATTAACAAAGGTTTTTTCACAAAATATTAAGATAACATAACAGGCAAAACAATTACCTCGCATGAGACACAGCAGTAAGCCATAAACATCCTATTTCCATAATATGCCCTGAAAAGCCAGTTGGTGCTGTCTTTTACATCTTTATGGCTAGCCTTGCCAGCCAAGAAAGTGCTGCATTAAAATAAAAAAATCAACTCAACAGTCTCATCAAGATCAAATTCAGGAACTGCAGAAATCATACAATTTGAGTTAGAAGAGAAAAAGAACAGTTAACTTACAATACCTGTACATTTGAAACCAGTGGCTGCCAATGTCTAAGGCGAGCAATGACAAGAAGATCAGGCCAGGCCTTTACACGAAATTCAGCCCAAAAGTCAGGTGAACAGGCTTAAAATCATAGTGACTGAGGAACAGCTCGAAAGGAGATATATCTTACTTGTATAATTGGGATAGAACTACAAGAAGACAAGCAGTACTAATCCTGTAATTAGAGAAACCATACTTATTCAAAGCACACAGGAATCAAACAATATACAGAATTTAAAGCAGTATAAATTAACATATTTCTTTGGCTTGCATATGTACTATAACTGAGAGTGAGGGGACCAAGAACGAGAATAACCTGTCTGTTACCATATCCAGCACAGCTCCAAATGTTGATACTGAATCAAGAAAATAACAATATGTAACGAAAAAGTGCTACACTGTAATGTGGCTTATCAAAAAACAACATGCGATAAACCAATGAGAGGTCGTGGAGCTAAAAATGCTTGATTGATATATTGGTTTATCATATGGAATAAATATACATTTAAAAAATTAAAAAATTAAAAAATTAAAAAATGATAAGTACATGGAGACAGGAGCGTATCAAATTGCATGGTCACGTCAGGGTATGCTATAAGTTTGCC
This sequence comes from Lathyrus oleraceus, assembly GCF_024323335.1. NCBI lineage: Eukaryota > Viridiplantae > Streptophyta > Magnoliopsida > Fabales > Fabaceae > Lathyrus > Lathyrus oleraceus. The sequence goes on along the minus strand of NC_066585.1, from coordinate 279,412,316 downwards.
TTATAATGGTGCTTAAAACATAGAAAACCAATGCAATACCAGCAGCATGATTTGAGCCAAAGACCTTTATGTTGATTATATTTAATTATACAAGCCAAGCCTTCATTAGCATACTCAAGCCTTCCTACCACTTATTTTGTTTATTATCATTTAATACGACTTAATCAATGTTTCATAGAAAATTGTAAAATGCAAAGGAGCAAAAACATGGCAGCTGGCATTCAAGAATGGAAAAAGTATATAAGATCACATATTTAGACTGTATATGCTTTTCATACAAAGATCTAAGAGAATTCCATCTTAAATATTCCCTCAGTTTCAAACTGATTTTCAAGTGTTAAGTTCCAATAAATCTGAAGCACTCAATAAGGAAGAGTATGAAAAATCAAGTTTTACCTGCTTTCATAAAGCAGGTTGAAGCTAAGAATTATTGACCAACTTCTGTGCAAGAATGTTAGTGTGATATATGTGGATGCAATGGCATCATAGTTGACATATATAAATTATGTACAAAATTTCTTAGTCAAGTATTGGCATTTACAATATTCAATAGAAAACTATTAGTGATCTGGCATCTGAAAAAATTGTACCTTGATTGAATCTTCGAGCACACCAGCCATCCACAGCATCACATACAAAACTGGCAACACAAATTCAGCCAAATTATCCCCTCATGCCATATTTATTAAAAAGGTAAAAGTTCAATAGTAGAAAAAATAAATTATTAAACTGTATCCCACCTGAAAAAGTAGAGAATAGGGAAAACAATTTTGTTTGTTAAACATAAAGAGAAGGCAAGACAATTCAAAAGCACCCGGATGTATCCTGCATCATCACAGACAGTCAAGAGTTAAGACAGTGTATTCTTGGAACAGTACGAGCAAAAACTTGATTCAAATTTCATGAATAATCCAATAAAAAACAGTGTTACACTGCTTACAATAATAAACATCTTTTGTTTAAAAAACTAGTTGCTAACACATGGCATAAAAATGCATAGTAATAAACAGTCCCAAATTGGTGGATAAAATTTATGTATCCTATATTGGAGTTTTATCCAATACAGTTATCAATTTTTTTTTTTGAAATTATAGTTATCAATATTTTGGCCAAATTTGGATAAACAACTTAATTAAACTTTTATAGCATAAAGACTTATCTTTAGTATATATAAGCTATTTCTATAACAAAGATAAAATAACCTCAAACGGTTTTCATACATGCTATAAGTTGTTTTCATAAGTTATCCATAAGTTGTTATTTTCATAAGGTATCCATAAGTTTTTCCAAACAGTGTCACAAGTGCTTATGCAAGTGGATGAACTCAAATAAGGCCATCCAAACAGACCAAACAGACCGTAGCAAGAGAATAAAACGATATATCTACCATTACTACTTCTACAACGTGTAATCAAATATCAGAGAATAAAACGATATATCTACCATTACAATGAAATACCCACCAATGATATTAGGAACGTACAGGTAGACAGATAATTTACTGGATCTTGGTGCAGGTTTCTTGGCCATTGAAGCTTCTTCTTATACTCTAAAACTTTCCTATAAAGAATATAGAATTTCCAATCAAATACTTAACCTGCACAAATAATTTCCAGTAAGAAAACCAAGCTACTCAGTCTCATCTCATTTCATGCACAAGAAAACCCAAAATAGAACATGCATTAAGCCGACAATCTTCATCTACCTAACCAATCATTTATCAGAACAGAAACACCCATCATTCATAAACTTTATTTGATTTTTGAAAACACAACGCAAAAAGGGTACTGTAGCATGAAATCTTGAAATTATCTAATGCTATGTAATCAAAAGCACCGCTATGGCGCTCAATGGATGAATCTCGATGCGGAGAGAAGCTCTTCCATAGGGCGGCTATCGCGGCCGCAAATCGCGCCGGAATCGCATTCGATGAGTTTTATGTAAAAAGAAAAAAGAAATCGTGGACGGAATTTCTCACTGTCTGTGGTGGCCTTCCTCCTTACGACGGCGAAATCCGGCTGCGTTTTCCGGTCAATGGAGTTCAGCGCGACTCCGAACAAGATTGAAGCGCGACTCTTCAAACGGAAGTCGATTGGGGTTGTGATTAGATTTAGAATCTCATCTGCTTGTAATTATTATTATTATTATTATATTATATTATTGTATTATTATTTGCATATGTTACTTTTACTTTGAGAAAAGCAGATTTCATGTACAAAGAAAAGCATATTTCTTACCCAAAAAATTAATTAATTAGGTTGATTTTTAGTTAAGTCGATTATTTAATAATATAATATTCACCATAAATATATTCTAATCTAAACAATTCATATTAATAAAAATAAGTTTATAAGAATAATTAAAATTACAAATATATACTATATTTACTTATTTATAACTTTAATAATAATAGTTTAAAATGATGGTGGTCGGTAAATATCACTTGAAATAGTGATTGATGGTGGTCAAAGTCAATATTTGTGATAAAGGTCGTGGCCAATGGTGGTTAAAGTGATCATTTTCAATGATCAAAGTAGCGGTAAAAGTAGTAGTCCATTTAATTGGTGATTTATAGTGGTTAAAGTGATGGTTAAAATGATAGTTTATGATATTTATATTCAAATTGGTAATTGAAGATGGATGAAATGGTGATTGATGATAGCTAGAATGGTGGTTGATGATGATCAAATTGGTGATCAAGTGGTGGTTAATGGCTAGATTGGTGATTATAGGTGGATGGAAATGGTGATCAGAGGTGGTAGTCATAATTGTAATTAGTGGTGTTTGACGGTGGTTATAGATGGTTGGTGGTGGTTAGAGTAATAACTAATGGTGGTCAAAGTAGTAGTAATTTATGGTTATAATGGTGATCAACGGTGGTAAACAACGATTGATTGTGACATTTTAGTGATGAAACAAAAATAAAAATTATAAAATTATTATTTTGATTTTGAATTTGAATAGAAAAAATATCTTGAAATTAGGTTAAAATGATATCAATACAACCCCATTTTAGTCTAATATGTTTTAATTTTAAAATTAACATTAAAAAAATTAATAATCGAACCAACTAGACCCTTAGATGATTTTCAGATATAAGTTTTTCATAATATTATTTGAATAATGAACATGATGAAATGAGTTATAACTTTTTAGCTTAGGTATTGTCTTAGGCCATCTTTTAAGACCCGGAAGACGAATGCCAATAGCAAAGGACTGAATGGATAACATGTAGACCATTTTCTTACACTAAATAGGAAATATTTCTTGCAATGACCTTGATAACCGTCCAGATCAATCTGACGGCTGACTCCAATCCATGCCTTATCATGCGCATTCAGTTGCCAACTAATTCCTCGATTTAAAGAAGGAATCACGTTATTTATCAAGTATTCAAATCCTTCCATATATAGGACACACTTTATATTCCTTAGCAATGTACATAGACAAATTACTGTATGCATGAAAATAATTGATTGTACAAAATAACATGACACACATCTTAAAATTTTCACCTGAATACGCATCATCAACATCAACGTCTTTCCCCCACAAAACTTTTAAATCTTCAATCAATGGCCTTAGTCAAACATCTATATTGCTTTCTAGTTGTTTTGGACCTGCAATCATCATAGACAACATCATATATTTACGCTTCATGTATAACTATGAAGATAGATTTTAAATTATAAGAATAATAGACCATGAAGTATGATTAGTACTCAAATTACTAAATGAGTTCATTCTAGCGATGACAATTCCAAACCTAAGGTTTCTTGGCTCGTGGCCAAAATCTGGGAACAGCGAATCATTTTCTTCAATTGCAAAGAATCAGCTACCTGGAAAAAAATTCCATCACGTTTTCTTTCATCTAACATGTCATCTAATATTTTTTGCATCATTAACATTAGAAAACTGTCTCTTGAACCTTGGAATTATTGGTAGGTACCACATCATGTTGGTAGGAGGTCCCTTTTTGCTTACATCATCATCATCAACACCATTGTCCTTCAGTTTTTAGTGTGACTCCTCATACTTTGGGAACTCACTCAGTTTTTCATAGTATTTCATGTATAATATGAAATCATTATGACATGCATGTATTTTGACATAGTCCAAATCCATTGGACACAATATCTTATTGTCTTTATAGTTATGGTTCGGCAGCGTGTTACCTTCTAAAAACATATCTTTCAATAATTCAAGTAATTTTGCAAAACTTTTATTCGTCCACACACTTTTTGCCTTCAAAATAAACAATCTTAACACAGCTGACAATTTTGTAAAAATTTTGCACCCCAAAAATAATGACTCTTCCTTGTCACTATGTAAAGTATCATACACATGGACTTTCCTAAAAATATATTTTCCAATATCACGAATAATATCTTCTAGTTGATCACCAATATTTTCATCAACTTCAACTCTATGTGACATAGTATGTTTTGTTGTCACTTCGCCATGCGACAACCATGCTGTATAATTTTGACAAATACTATCACAACCTATATGATAAAATATTTCTTCCTTTCTTTCTCCGATTTGTATCCACCAACTAGCGGGTCTGAATGCATACACTACGCCAACAAAATTATTCAATAATATTTTTTTATGCTTTAGTAGTGCTTTTAATCGCTATTAAATTCATAGTTATTATAGGTTCACCAATTATAATAGCGCTTTATAAGCGCTATTAAATTCTCTTTTTAATAGTGATTTTTAACTAAGCGCTATGTTAGATGCAATAGTTTAATAGAGATTTTTGATTTAAAAAAATACTATGTTTAATGCATTAATTTAATAGCGTTTTTTTTAAATGTTATTGTAGTCATCTATAGTCTTTTATATTTAATATCGCTTTCTTAAAAAGTGCTAGATATTTCTTAGCGATTCAATATACTAAAAAGTAAAACTAATGTTCTTTTAAAAATGCAAATATCAACAATATATCATATAACAAATGGATTTAATTTGTATCAATAAAAAAATTTGTTTAGTGATAAATTATATATATATATATATATATATATATATATATATATATATATATATATATATATATATTTATATATATATTTATATATATAGCAGAAGCAGGATCGAAATTTGTATAAGAAAGTAAAGAAATGGTAGAGAAGTCTAGAGAAGTAGTAGAGAATTTTATTTCAAACTCATTGAAAACTTTTTCTAATTGAGAACGTAATTGTTCATCTTCTATCTCATTAAGAGCTTTTTTAACATTGGTTGGCATAATGACCATGTTTGCCACATTTATGACACGTTATGTCAAGTTTTTTGGCTTTTCTTTTACCTTTAGGGTCAAAAGATTTTTCTTTAGGTCTACCTTTATTGTAGTGACCCTTTTTCTTATTCTTATAAGAATTTTTATAAGAATTTTTCGACTTATCCTTATAAGGTTTATTGCGGAAATTTTTTCCTTTTTTCTTATTATTATTATCTGGAGATTTTCCAAGATCAAAAGCAAATTGTTCGCAAAATTCGCCAAGTTGGTGTTTCTCCGAAAACTTTTGCTTTTTAAGTTGATTTCTAAGCTTTATGTCATTACATAAAGTTAATCCTTCATTAACACAAGTGCTAATTATATGACCATAAGTAAGGTCAGAATAATTTATATTTATCCCATCATTTTTCTGTCTTAAAGATTGTCTAACCTTTTCAGAAAAGAAATGGGGTAATCCATCAATAAATTTTGTTTTCCAATGCGAAGAATTGGGATTGTTTAATTGATAAACTCTTGAAAGAAAAGTATCCTTATACCATCTAAAGTGGGTAAGAGAAGGGCACCTAAGGTTTTGGAGAAGTGTCTGGATTTTTTCTCCAATAGGGACATTGGTTCCTACAAAATGTTGTAAGACGGAGAGACACAGAGTATACACTACATCTTCTTATCCCGTGGTAGTCGTAGCCAAAGTAGTGCTTCTACTAGTTTCTGGCTCGACCTTAATGATTTTCTTATGATTAAGAATTTCTAATTTCTGAGATTCGGTGAGATAATGATCCCACCAGCCTCTAAGTTGGCCAACAAATCCTGTGGTTATAAAGGATGATATAGAACTATCTGAATTTCCATGTTGCTTGCAAACAGTAGAATACATGATCATCCTATGGATTGTATCTATAATCTGTTTGTCATTAAGACCGTCAACATTTCATTCATAAATGGCTTTTCCTGAATAAGAATTCTGGAATGGTTCAGATTCCTCAAAGAGCAAATATTGCGGTGAGGGGCGCTTGTAATAATACTTTTCTATAGGCCTAGGAGCATAAACATGGTTTATATTATTAGTATTATTAATGTCAAGGTTACTAATGTCTAATTTAGCAGACATATCAGATAATTTGTCAATATGGTTTTCGTTATTATCCTCAGAATAATCTTCATGGGACATAACTGTGATCTTAAGACCTTTTAACTTTTGTTCTAAAATACGAACAAATTCTTGACCATCGGTTTCCATTTTAAATCCCTCTATGGAAACAGGTGGTTGAATTATAGGAACATCCGAAATAGTGGATGTGGACATCTGGTCCTTAGGTTGTTTATGAGGTCAATAATGATATCTTGACGTGCTATTTGTTTTTCTAAAAGATTTTTTATGGATAATAGATCTTTTTCCATAGAGATAAATTGTTCTCCTAAGCAAACAAGATAAGTATTGGTATAATTTTGAGACCTGATGACGGAATTTAATTCCTTAAGAGTAACTTGATTTTGTTTAACTCTTTGTAACTGAAGGTTAAGGTAAGGGGTAGCTTTAGTATTTTGACTCAAACTTATCGTTTGTTCAGGGGGAAAAGGAGCTTCCATTTTTTCTCCTCTAATATTTTCCCAAGGTCTTTGTAAAACAAGGATTTCTTCTTGTTTTTTACTTATGAAATAGTTAACAAACCATTTCACAAAAGGAATGAAATCCTGCGCAAGGTTCATTTGAGTGTAGTACTCATCTTTAAATTGAGCTAATTCGGGTTTTGAAAATTTAAAAAAAAACCATTCTCTAAATTGAGTATATGTCTCATGTTGAAACTCATCATTGATGAGTTGTCTCATCTTGCTACCAGGGGAGTAATCTAACATTATAACTGGAAATCCATGTCTGACGGAGTAGGTGATTCTACTCTTGGAGTATTAGGTTTTTGATAAATTCCTTGGGGAATTCTATTTTTTCTAAGTCTTATATTCTCAACGACCTCTATTTCTTCTCTTGTTTGAGAAGTAGAAGGTCTAGGTAATTGGCTAGAAGCTGTGAAAAAATCACTAACTGAGTGTCTAGCAGATAGAGATCTGGGTATCCTAATTATTCTTTTAGGAGTGAAGTTTATTTCTAGATCTCCTTCAGTAGTTTGAATTATTTGTTCTATATCCCTATTAAGGATAGGTTTAGGATCTATTTCTTGGGGAAGAGACCATGTCTCTGAGAAGTTTATTTCATCCCATTTTATCAATCTATTGGTTGCAACATTGGAAGTTAACAAATTGGTTTGAACCAAAGTAGTAGTTCCAGGGAACGCTAATTGTTTTGCTTTGGGATTAAGCGTAGTAAGAACCTTATAGTAGATTCTATAGCATATTGCTATGATTTCACTTCCAGGTTTGAAATTGTAACCATTAGTATGAACAGTTAACTGAATAGCATCTAATAAATTCTTATCAGATAAAGATAGAATTAAATTTGGTGAGACATCAAAGTAAACTGGTCCATGACACAGACTTGTCTCTACCATAGCGGCTAAAGATTGTTTGAAATCCTTACATCTACCATCTCTAACATAAGCCATTATGCTAGAATTTAAACCTAATAATGTTAACGGTTTTAAAGCAATTTGAACCAATCCAATATGGATAAAATTATAATTTTTAAAAGGTTTCAAATCTTTTTTAGTTAACAGTTTGATTGTCTGTTTTTCTTTAGAAATTTGAATTGTTTGCTCTAAAGTTTTAACAGCAAAACGAGCAAAAACATCTATCTTACCAAATCTATAAATTTGATTAGGAGGAATGGAGGGTGTAACCCATCTGTTGAGTTTATCCAGATTTTTTTGGATATTCTACAAGTTCTTCATTTTTGATCAAATTGTTTTGATGATTATCATCATCATCGGAATCCATAAAAGAAACGGGCTAAGAATGTTGTGATTGGTTGATACACAAAGCTAAATCTAAATAGATAACTTGGACTCATAACATAATATTAACTGAAACAACAACCTATTAAAAGTCATCTAGGCAAACATCGAATTGTTTAACTATCAACCCAAAGGGATAGAAGGATTTCTCCCAAATCAAAGATGTCAAAATGTTTTTAGCAAAAATTTTATTTTTTAGAATCATCAACAACTCCCTTCCCCGGGAAAAAGATGTATTTTAACAGAAAACACTAAAAACATTTTTTGTTTTAAAAACACCTTTAAAAGGTTGTTTGGTTATCTGTTAATAAAAAGTAATGAGAAAAAGTTACCTACTTAGTTTTATCTAAGCGTAATCAACCTATCACAACATAAATTTAGCCACAAATTGTCATAACAATTTGTATAATGAAAAACTTACCACAGATTTGGAAACCAGGTGATGATACCACATTTGTTGGGAGCTTTGCTCTTTGACCTTATTACTTTGGTCTTCAGCTATAGTTGTTTGAATTAAATTTCCTATTTTCTGGACTTCTTCGGAACTCATTTTGTTCCACCATTTATAGAAGAAATTTCTTTCTAAAATGGGTATGTTGAATTTATCTTGAGATATGGTGATTGACTATCTCCATATCCATGGAATCTGAAATTTGGTAAAGAACCAAAATGGACATTGTCCGGTGATTAAATGATCAGATAAAATATTTGCAATAAGTGGGTTATTGTCACACCAGGGATTGTATAAATCAAGTAATTATTTGGGTAGTATTTCCAAAGACGGACCAAATTTAGTCCACCATTCATAAAACCAATTTGGTATAGGTCTATTAATCATCTCTGGATTAATAGAGAAAAACCAAGAATGCTTATTCTTGGGATTCTGATAATAAAAAGCTTGAGTAAAAGCTTGGATATAGTCTCAGTAATTAAAGTAAATATACTTTCCTTCTGCAATTCTTATTGCTTTTTCACCATTTGGGTTAAGACCCCATTCTCTTGGTAACAGGATTTTATTAATGTGACATTTACTGAAGTTTATAAAACTTTCAGGATTATTATTCTGGTAATGGTGAGTAAATGTTACCAATTCGGTAATGATTAGAAGAATTTCTAGGTGAGGCCTAGATTTCTCATGTAGGCCTGGATATCCTCTTGATTCGAGGTATCTAGTTTTGATAGACCATCAATCATTTGGATTGATTTTGATATCTTCTTCATCAATATACATGATTTTTTCAGTTACTGGATTTTCAAAATAATCCAATTGCTCTTGAGGTGGGTTATTAACCACAACTTCCTCCTCCTCTAATAAAAGTACATCTTACAAAGAAGTTGCGGTTAATAACCCACCTCAAGAGTAATTGGATTATTTTGAAAATCCAGTAACTGAAAAAATCATGTATATTGATGAATAAGATATCAAAGTCAATCCAAATGATGGATGGTCTATCAAAACTAGATACCTCGAATCAAGAGGATAACCAGGCCTACATGGGAAATCTAGGCCTCACCTAGAAATTCTTCTAACCATTACCGAATCGGTAACATTTACTCACCATTACCAGAATAATAATCCTGAAAGTTTTATAAACTCCAGTAAATGTCACATTAATAAAATCCTGTTATCAAGAGAATGAGGTCTTAACCCAAATGGTGAAAAAGCAATAAGAATTGCAGAAGGAAAGTATATTTACTTTAATTACTGGGACTATGTCCAAGCTTTTACTCAAGCTTTTTATTATCAGAATCCCAAGAATAAGCATTCTTGGTTTTTCTCTATTAATCCGGATATGATTAATAGACCTATATCAAATTGGTTTTATGAATGGTGGACTAAATTTGGTCCGTCTTTGGAAATACTACCCAAAGAATTACTTGATTTATACAATCCCTGGTGTGACAATAGCCCACTTATTGCAAATATTTTATCTGATCATTTAATCACCGGACAATGTCCATTTTGGTTTTTTACCAAATTTCAAATTCCATGGATATGGAGATGGTCAATCACCATATCTCAAGATAAATTCAACATACCCATTTTAGAAAGAAATTTCTTCTATAAATGGTGGAACAAAATGAGTTCCGAAGAAGTCCATAAAATAGGAAATTTAATTCAAACAGCTATAGCTGAAGACCAAAGTAATAAGGTCAAAGAGCAAAGCTCCTAACAAATGTCTATGGGAAATCTGAAGAACTTCTTCCAGAGAAAATATCCAAATGAATCAGAAGATGAAATCATGGTTAGAACTTTGGACCATATGAAAAATCAATTCTTCTCCACTTTTCCAACAAAAGCATCAAAAGATGAGGATTTATCTATGAAGACCAGCTCTTCCATGGGATCAATTGATTCCCACAACTTTGACTATTTGGCAGGAGAAGCTCAAGTAGAGGACCCAACTGCAGAGGATTTCTGGGACGCAATGATTCAATCCATGGCCCAGAAAGCAAAAGAGAAAGTAAAAAATAAGAATAAATAATCAAAGGCAAAAGATAAGAAAGAATCCTATCTTGTTTGCCATTTCAAAGCAATAATGAAAAAGAATCAATAAACAAAAGCAAAAGACAAGGTTAATGGAATAAGAATCTTGTCAAAAGCAAAAGACAAGGTTAATAGAATAAGAATCTTGTCAAAAGCAAAAGTTGCCAAAAGCAAAAGATAAGAAAGAATCTTATCTTCTTATCTTAAGGGAATAAGAATCTCTTGTCTTTAGGCATAAATGTATGCACTTAATTTTCTTTTGTAAAAGTTTTTTGTCTTTTAATGTTTAGTAGTTCACCTACTATTGTAGGTAGATGTTACCGGCTTAAATAGTAAGCCTTTGCTTCCCTATATAAGGGGATTCAAGTTTCTTTTGTAATCAAGTTTTCAATGAGTTTGAAATAAAATTCTCTACTACTTCTCTAGACTTCTCTACCATTTCTTTACTTTCTTATACAAATTTTGATCCTGCTTCTGTTGTATAACAACTATATATATATATATATATATATATATATATATATATATATATATATATATATATATATATATATATATATATATATATATATAAGAGAGAAAGAGATAGAGCAATATGAAAATGATACTAAAAAAAGGGAAGAGAGGGAGAGAGAGAGAGAGAGAGAGAACAATATGAAAAGGACACTAAGGAAAGGCTATTAGATGATTTAATCGATATTGGAAGAAAATTTAACAGAATCGAAGTTGGGAGATGAAATGTATATTTCATCAATCCCCTAAGGAGAACTTTTACCAAATATATATATGAGAGAGGAGAGAGAGAGAGAGAGAGAGAGAGAGAGAGAGAGAGAGCAATATGAAAAGGATATTAAGGAAAGGTTATTAGATGATTTAATCGACATTGGAAGAAAATTTAACAGCTCCTTGAAAAACAATATATATATATATATATATATATATATATATATATATATATATATATATATATATATATATAGAGAGAGAGAGAGAGAGAGAGAGAGAGAGAGCAATATGAAAAGGACACTATGAAAACTACCTTGATTGCGAATAAATTAATGGAAGAAAACCAACGGCAACTTCCACGGAGCCATCTCTATATGCGTCTATCAGTGAGTTGATTGCTCTCCAGGGCCTTTATCGAAAAGCTTCATCGCTCGGATTTGTGTTGTGGTTGTAGCCCCGAAATAGAGTAATAAGGAGGCTGAGATGAGAAAAGAGAGACCTCACGGGTGAAACCAGTACGGCATAAGCCATAGGTCCGTCCTAACTAACGATATGGAAAATAGGCCTTGGCCTTTTCTTCCTTCCTTTAGGACCAAACCGATCTTCGAAGTTGAAACCCGAAAGTTAAGTTTACTTTGCTTCTTTCTTTGCTATGAGAGTGAAAGTTGCTCAGGAAGGTCTTGCTTTTCCTATTACCGAATCGATTGCTAACAGTCGGCCTTACCTTAAGCGCGTTACAAACTATTGTTCTTGATAGGTTCACCCCTACACTGGGGAGCAAACTCCCTATCTAGGAGGCTTTCGATGGGCCTATTGGGTGGGGTCAAATTCTAACTTCCGTTGTTAGACCAATACCCCTTGTATTCCTCCAGGTCAAATGAAAGTCTTGATTTTTGTTCTTCTCTATCTTCTATTAATGTGTATATCACCCTCCTGAGAGGAATATTTTATCCATTAAAGGAGCACCTCAACAGCAGGAGTTGGTATGGACTTTGCTTTCCTCTATGGATGAACCGTCTTGATTCATTCCTTTTCTTCCGTCATTTATGCACTTCTTTAGGAAAGAGTTTTGAGACTTCCTGCCCAAGGAGATAATGTGAACCAATAATTAATGTGATTATCAAAGAAGCGACTAGACATAGGTCAAAGGTACAACCGCTACCGCCAGTAGGATTTCCTTGCTTTACTAACCTATGAACCGTACCGTGGGCACCACGAAGGGACTAGTGTTGGAATAAGAGTCAAAGACGACGTGGACGTCATACAACACAACACAAGCAAAGACATGAGGTCATTTCCATCCCGAGTCTCAAACAAATATGGTGCAGGTTAGTTTCCTTGCGGCTGCCCTAATAATCTATAGGATTTATTCAGCTTTCTCTGAGGCTTGAGAGTCAGTGCCTCTTGCCTTTTCCCGATCAGAGTTAAGCTAGCTCATTTCAAGAAAGAAAACAATTGCCTGTAAGGCAAGCCTTCCTTTGAAAAGTGGAGTGGTAGTTTCCTTTGATGTCATGCCATCTAAGTCAGTGTATGTCATTACTTGACTCAATCTATCCGGGTGATCAAAGGCGTATCGTGATCGACGCTTATTATACATTGCTTCGACTGTTGTGTACATCCCAAGCCAATAAGAGAAGAGGAGTGGGTACCAGACTCCCTAAGAGGAGATAACAGTGGATACGCGCCCCCTAACTACTGAAGACCTTAAAGAGGTGGTTGAGTAAGGCATAGATCGCTGATTCTATTAATTTCATTCTTTGAAACTACCTGCTAAACTACCCTCTATTTTAATAGTAAAATTTTATATTATTGGCTATTGGCACTTCTATAGAATATAAAGAAGGTCTTGAAAAGCCTCGTCAAAAAGTACGCCCGCACAAATACTTATTTCCTTTAAGCAAAGACCCCTTTTTTTGTGAGGGACCAGTCTTTCAGTAATTTCCGAGGGCAATAAAAAAATTTCTTTATAGGTTCACGAACACGACCCGATAATCGATTTCCTACAACCCCATGGAATCTCATTCATTAAAATTGTATAGAAAAGAAAGAAATCGGATGAGACTTCAATTCTTATTATTCGTATTATTGTAGTAGAAGCAAGAAAGTAGATTTACTAATCAGTTTATTCGCCATGTTAGGATAAGGGGATGGTCGATGGAAAGAAAAAGAAAGAGCTTTGAATGCAAGCTTCACTCCATCTTTGAGAGTATGAAACTAAGAAGTGGCGGTTAGCGCACCTGCTTCAATTTTATTACGTCTGTCAGCTTTAGCTTTCTTCCTCGAGTGCTTGAGTAGAGGCTTATGGAAAGGCCTAACTGCTCTTTTAGTGAACTTGTTGTGTCCATTTACTTCACTTCAAAAGAATGACGTAGATATATATACTAGAAAGAAAGGGCCATGGCAAAGGGTACCGTATATAAGAAAAATGCTTGAAGGAGTGACCTTTCTTGATTTCAACAAGTCGATGGTGATCTCATGGGAATCTAGCTTTGTCAGTGTGGAGTGGATATAACGCCGACAGCATGCAGCTGATAATGAAGACAGAGATATATAGAAAATGTTAAGTGAACCGCAAAAATTACTTAAATAAACAAAGCATGCCCAAAATAAGAGTAAAGCTCCCGCCCTTAATAAAGAGGCTTAAGTTATCGGTTCGAATCCGATAAAGGGCTTTCGGGTGTTCCAAACACTCTTTTTTTTGGTATGCCGCTCCGCCAGCAAGGAGTGCCAGAGCAATAATAAAATAAATCTAAGAATGGAAAATAAACTCGTACTTTTTGTTAATCCAACGCTTAGAGATATAGATTTTATCATGGAGACTCTTAATCCTTCCTTCCCTTCTTCAACTTATACCACTAGTTCTTCGACTTTGTCGGACGCGCAAAATGTTGCACCTGACTTGGACCTCTTATTTAATCAAATATGTAATGAATACAACAGGTGTATGCATGAAGCCGGGAAGGTATTACCCCCGGAATGGACCATGTCTGGCCTTGTTCGGACAATGTTGAGTGATGAAGCTATTCAACACAACTTTCTGACGGATGCCTACTATAATGTGTTGTTATGTGGCACTCATAGTTGGGGATGCGAGGAGTTGCTGAGTTTGCTTGATCTAATAAGCTATGTGTATTAGTATGCAAAAATAGGAAGGAAGGACAAAGGAAAGAGCGATGCCTACATTAAATCAATTGATTCGTCATGGGGAACCCAACCATAGCTTGAGGCTTGCTTGTCTCAATCAATTTGATTACTTTAACTAGTCATGCTATGGAGAATTCCCATTGAGAGCCAATTGCTTCATGCCCCAAATCACGGGGATTCTTATTGTGTGTGGTCTTCCTATTCATTGAGTAAAGGGCCGCGTTAGACCCTCAAGGCTTTCATCGGAGCACATCGCTTTTGCTCCTCAGTTTCTTAGTGGAAGAGGACCTTTCTCGATCAACTATATTACTTGAATGAAGAAAGAAGCAAACTTTCTATACCAAATTATCTAAATAGCCAAATAAAGGAATTTTTGGCTTGATAGCCACTCCCATGAGAAACTGCAAAGAAGACGATTCGCTACTTCCGAATCGCTGCGTCCAGCTCCTCCAGTCTCCTCTTTCGTTTGCTTTATTTATTATTGCTTCTGTTGAATGAATACAGGGCTCAGGCGAAGATGGGTGATCCCAATCAATAGACTTTTATACCAGTTTGGCTTACATCTCCTGTACCTAGTAATAAAGTGTCTGGTTTCTCTTTCGAGCGTATCCTGATAGTGTGGTGTTGTTCCCTCTCTCAGAATATAGTCTATAAGAGAGGGGCTTTTGTCTCGCCAACTCCGTCTGCTTTTGCTTCGAGTGCCCTTTCCCCTTCCAGTCTAGCACTTTTTTCAATCTTTATTTTTTGCTTAGAGTGAGGTTGTAATCATCAGTAACATTATGCATTCATTGTTCTTAAAACTAACAAAAGGTATTCAAATAGTTCGTGGTAATCTTCTTGATAGATATAATACTGCTTGACAGGATAGAAGGCTTCCGCCATGGTGGGTTCGCTATGAGACTCCTATTAGTAATCCACCACATATGGATGAGGTTCATCGTGATATGTTGCGACATTTCAGAATTAACGAAACCCACCAGATTAGGCATAGATCAAGTGCAGTCTATAATATACATTTGACCCATTGATTCCCCATAGGAGTATTCCTATTCAAGGTGAACGCACTCCCTTGCAGCGATTGCCAGCTCCAGGTCTATCAGGTGTTTTAAGTATCAGAGAAACTTCTAGAATAAAGTCTTTTGGCCTTGGGGAAGCCTTACAACATTCTTACGTGAGAGACACTCGCTTCGTTGTTCTTACTTCTCTTTTACTCTTTTTCGGTCTATGGTCTATGTTATCCCCTGCTCCATTGTGCTTAAAAGCAGCAACCCTAATTTCTTTTCTCCCGATATAGGATTTCTTTTAAAGGTAGCTAAAAATGTCTATATATAAGGGATCTGTAGTAACCATCCTTAGGTAATATCTCCTTGTGATTATGGGGAACCTCTTAATAGTATCTTAGAACATCTCTTAGATACTCCTAAAGAATCTGAAGATTCCCCTCGTCTCATATGGGGAAGACAATCAAGTCCACTTCCAAGCCAGTTGCCATCGAAAGCAGGAAAAAGTTACTCTCTGGACATTGAATAAAGGATTTTCAAGACCCGAACTAACATATCGTTCATATAACCTAGAATTCTTAATAATGTGCCAACCATTCTGCCGTCAGTAGCTAAGGAAGGGGCAAAGGCTTAGAACCCTTTCGACCTGGGCGAGACATTAGAGTGATGAGCCTTTTCGCACTTCTTACTGTATTTCCCCGGAGGTTCCCAAATACACTGGCCTGGCAGGTAGAGTCCGGCTAGGAGGATCCCCTCCCTTATTGTTCGCTAATTGAATAACCCCACGTATGGTATGAGTGAGGAACGAGCTTACATTTGAGGCTGATGGGACATAGGTAAATTTCCACTTTACGGATTGCAAAGAGACTTCACAACTAATTCAACAAGGGAAAAAGGCATCCATTCAAACAACTCCAATTCCTATGTTGACACCAAGAGAAAGAAACCCTGGAGCCTTCCTCTCTATCCATTCCTTTTTCAAAATCATAAGGGAGGGAAATGCTTACTAAACCAGTAATAGTAGAGTAAGCTCCCATATCCATGAAGGACTGCTTTCCAGTAGAGGAAAACTGATTATTGATGAGCTTGCCGTTAAAGAGTGAGATGTTGATTATATAGCTGCTCTGATTCCTTCACCGAGAACGAGAAAGACGTCTTTTATTACGAATAAGTGCTAAAGAAGAGGGGTGGGATCTCTCCTAAAAGAAAGAATTGACCTCGAGCCTGTCCTACTTATTCTTCTTTTCCCGTTCCTGACCCTCGAATCAGTTGGCAAATCGAATCCCATGGGTACTTTACTAAAAAAAGGATCCGACTTTATAAGGCTTCTCGAACCAGGCCAGAATCTTTGAAGCTCTATGGGAAGACTGACTCTAGGTACACGGAAAAACTAAGCAAGCTAAGCCAATCTCACGTCGAAATAGGTAAATTATATCCCTTGAAAGCAACCCACTTCGGAGTCTCTCACAGGAGAAGGACTAACCTTTTCTCTCGATCCTATCGAGAAGACTAAGTCAGGGCGGGCTCTTACTTAGAGAGAGTTAGTTGGGTAGGATCACTCTAAGATCAAGAAATCCTGAGTCACGAGAGAGATTCTCCACACGAACGACCCGTCAGGTTATAACTTACATTGGTGAATCGGACCAACACCTATCTTACACCAACAAGGAGTAGCTTTTGTTACGTAGTTCGAAAGCTTAAGCCTTCCTACATACGCGGGCCCATCGGTTTAGTTTAAAGAGTCCTCTATCCGGACTCCCCCTAGACCTCTGTCTAGCCTAGGGAACTTCTCTAAGCTCGAGAGCTCCTATCTCCTTACAGCGTAAGCGGCTCACCTCTCCCCGGAAACAAACCAAAGCAAGCAAACTAACAACGAGAAAGTCTCATGGTACGTCTGCTAGTCCCTTTGATTCCCAATCATGCACGACGATAATAAAATAAATTTATAGGCCGCCTTTTTCCCCGAATTTACATTTACCAAGGAATCACGGTTTGTGGAAAGCTCCTCCAGAACCTTATCTATTTTAAGGCATTTTTCCGGGGAATCCGTCGTTTCCCCTTATTTATGCCTTTTGCTGCTCCACAATGCTCTCTCCAAGACGAAAGTGAAAGAAGCCCGCGTACCCACTCTTCTTTCCCCCTATTGCTGGGGGCCTCGTCTCAGGGAGTACACCTTTCAAAAGGATAAACTTAGAAAACAAATAGAATAAAAAAGGCCATCATTAATGTGAACAAGGCAATAACCTCGGTTAGAGCAAAGCCCAGGATTGCATATTCGAATAATTGTTTTGCCAATGATGGATTTCTTGCCACGGAATGAATTAATGAACTGAATATGTTTCCAATACCTACAACAGCTCCCGCTGAAGCAATTGTAGCAGCTCCGACACCTATTGATTTTGCACCTTCTAACATATCGAATGGAGAAAAACTCATCACGCTCTTTCATTCACTATTTTTTGTTCTCGTCGCTTCAAAACCTCGTTCCTTTTCTCTTGGACACCTCACTTGAAATGCAATCAATGCATTCATTCTTTTTAGTAAAAAAAAGTATCTCACGGATATCCTATTTGTAGATATGGGTCCGTAATTCTATTATTATATTATAATAGGGTGGTGATAGTTCCTATATTTGCCTATCGAACAACAAGTCTTAATGTATCGTCGACTTGATACTACCAGCTTAGATACATGTACCGGATGAGGCGGAAACCCATACTAAAAATAAGAAAGGAAGACCCATGCATCAATCAAGATCTTTATCTATAATATAACATACCTCAGGTTGTATTCAACCACTTAGGATGATGATCCGCAAAACCAAACCCCATGACTTTATGCTCTGCCAGTCTTCCCCTCTTCTAGCTATTCGCATGCGTCAATCAATCATCTTCGGCAAAATTACCTTATAAAGTATGCACCGAGGATCCATTAGATTAAACTAAGTGCATGACAGACCGATTCTTATATCCTTTGAATGTGACCACTAGTTAGATTATGATTATGTAAATGGATCCCCATTAAGTCGGGCCTATGGACAATGTTTTAATGGATCACCCCTGATGCCTGATGAGCAAAAGAAAAACATGAGCCCAATACGGTACCTCATAGGGCAGGCAATCATTGTACTTAGGGTCACTCTCCCATATGTTATCTTAATTGTATTGATTCAGTCTGGTCGATCAGGAGAGCGAGTGCGAGATATATTGAAATAGCTATGCCCAACCTATCCATACGTGCTTGTTGAATCAATTGTATTCCGATAGCGTGATAACTCGTGTTGTTTATTCCTTTCTTAATCCAGCATCCAGTAGGTCGCTGAATATGGGTATGCCCGAACGCAAAAAAGGCTATCCGAGATACTATACTCTTTGGTTCCCTCCCAAGCAAGGCTAGAATCAAAGGAGGAACTCCCGACTCAAACAAATAGGTGTGATATCGAAGTGGACTCAATTGTCCAATATCTTCTCTTATGTTATTATTTCGTCGAGTACTCAAAACAAGAAGAACAAGCGAGAGGAAAGAACCTCACATAAGCAAACAGTTCGGTTTACTCGCTTTTGGCTTGGACTTTGCAGATGGAACTTGCATTCTCGAAAAACAGGGCTCGTTCACTTGGTTTCTCACTTCAGAATGCTAGAGGAATGGTTGAACTAACGCATGAACCAACTATCCGAGATTCTTCCTTCCGCTTTTAAAACATTGGGAAGGGGTTGGGCTTTCAGCTGATTTGAAAGGGATCGTCAAGCCAAGCAAAGATTCGATTGTCAGTCTTTAATGCAATAGGTCGGCAGGCAACCGAAAGATTAGGGATTTGAGCTTGCTTTTCTGATTCTACAGGCAAGCGGGAAGGTCAAGTGGGTTTTGTTATATACACAATGTCATGGATGGATTTAATAATGGAAGGGAATGGCTTATGAACCGGGAAGTTACCCCTTGGTAGGGGGCATCAACATAGCTCTTGTCGGGTAGAGAGTACGCCGTCACTGATGACTTTCCTGCTTGACTTCCTGCTACGCCCCTTATCCATCTATTTTATTTAGCATCCTAGAAAACACTCCTTATCCTTAGGCCGAGAGAAGGCATTGGTATGCGTTCTTTCTTTTGCCTGCAAGGGAGTAAGAAATTTGCTTTTTCGTCCTTATTTTTATTGCATTTAGTGGATATGTGACTTTACTATGCTTAAGGCATGGAATTTGTTTACCAACTTTCGTCCAATTGCCTCCAGTTGCAGCCTTCCAGTCTTATATATAAGTAGTCCAATCCCCTTGTTGTCGTATAGAGAAGACTAAGAATGTAGAAGGTATGGAATGATTACAGAATGGCTCAAGCAAAAAAGTCTTGCCTGAACACTCACTGCAAAAACGATTAACCGATCTTAATAAGAAGGGATTAGATCAAGAAAAGGAAATAGAACCTTAACTTATTAAGAGGCTAGGCGAGGACCTTCAATCAATCAAAGATAGATCAGTCCTTGATGGATTCCCCTTTTGCGGCATCACCCTGGTAAAATTAAAATTTTAAAAATATGGAATTCTTTGTAAGAGCTGCGGAACTAAAAACTTTATTAGAAAGTCGAATTACCAACTTTTACACAAATTTTAAAATGGATGAGATCGTTCGAATGGTCTCAGTTGGAGATGGGATTGCACGTGTTTATGGATTGAATGAGATTCAAGCTGGGGAATTGGTTGAATTTGCCAGCGGTGTGAAAGGAATAATGTTGAATCTTGAGAATGAGAATGTCAGAATTGTTGTCTTTGGTAGTGATACCTCTATCAAAGAAGGATATCTTGTCAAACATATTGGATCTATTGTTGATGTTCCTGCGGGAAAGGCTATGCTAGGGCGTGTGGTCGATGCATTAGGAGTACCTATTGATGGAAGAGGGGCTCTAAGTGATCACGAGCGAAGACGTGTCGAAGTGAAAGCCCCTGGGATTATAGAACGTAAATCAGTGCACGAGCCTATGCAAACTGGGTTAAAAGCGGTAGATAGCCTAGTTCCTATAGGTCATGGTCAACGAGAACTTATAATTGGGGACCGGTAAACTGTAAAAACAGTTATAGCTATCGATACCATATTAAACCAAAAGCAAATGAACTTAAGGGCCACCTCTAAGAGTGAGACATTGTATTGTGTTTATGTAGCGATTGGACAAAAACGCTCAACTATGGAACAATTAGTTCAAATTCTTTTAGAAGCGAATGCTTTAGAATATTCCATTCTTGTAGCAGCCACCACTTCGGATCCAACACCTCTGCAATTTTTGGCCCTATATTCTGGGTGTGCCATAGGGGAATATTTGCGCGATAATAGAATGCACACATTAATAATCTATGATGATCTTAGTAAACAGGTCGTGACATATCGACAAATGTCATTATTGTTACGCTGACCACCAGGCCGTGAGGCTTTCCCAGGAGATGTTTTCTATTTACATTCCCGTCTCTTAGAAAGAGCTGCAAAACGGTCGGACCAGACAGGCGCAGGTAGAATTCAGCTTTTTTATTTTTTTTCTTTCTGGTTTTGATATCGAATTGACAAGTTTATATATTCTTTTAATAAACCTTTTTATATATATAGTTAGTTTTTCTGCCGGGGATGTCGCAACATGCAATGGGGTGGGAGGTGTGGAGGGACCTCCTTCACCGCCAGTTGTGGGGATTCGGGTAGCCCCTGAGGTTTTTGAGGTGCCCCTCACTGCCCCTGAGGTTTTTGAGGTGCCCCCTGCTCCCCCGGAGGTTATGGTTTTAGCGCAGCAAATAATACCGGACCTCCAAAGGGAGGGGGAGCTTTATAGTCGATTCTTGATCAATACGTTAGGGGAAAATCCAACCCTATATAGAATTACCGAGACTATCTCGGTACAAACCAGGATAGAAAGGATAATTGAATCCGCTTTAGTTCATAGCGAATTCAATCCGACTCGGATCTTTGAGAACCGCCATCGGATAAGAGGGATAGTTTTTTATCCTCGAGGTAGGGCATTATCCTTACGGAAGTACCACTCCCATCTACTAAGTATCTATCGGTTGGGTACCCGAGACACACGGGCCTTCCAACGTCTTATGATGGCGGTAAGAAACTATAATCTATGGCTCTATGAAGAGATCCGAGTAAAGATGGGTAGCGGCACTAGGTGGGACCGAGAGCAAGAAAGGACGGGGGTAACCAACCTACCTGTTGAATATCGTAATGTTTGTGACTCAGTGCTCTATACGGGAAAATGAAAACTAAATTCGTTTGGATCCTTCCACCACATGTTCAATCTTTTTTTAGTGGGTTCCCCAAAGATCTTTATCATTAATGCAACCTCCATTTTGCTCATTCATGGAGTTGTATTTAGTACCTCTAAGAAATATGATTATCCACTGTTAGTCAGTAATGTGGGTTGGCTTGGATTACTTAGTGTTTCGCATCTAGGAGGGCAGCGCGCTTTGGGATACGGAGGAGCGAAGCATCTCGAACGAATGAATGTGAGAAGAGCGAAAAAAGCCCAGCTTCCTAACCTAATGTGGCACCGGGTTCAGACTGCAGGGAACCGTAGCGCGGGAGGATGTCTAATCCTTTTGCAGCCACAAGGTTGGCTAATCATACATAGCTGGCTCGAATACCCCTGGAAGGCACATGAGTCTGAATGTTATGTTGAATGTGCGGCCGACACTACACTACTTAGGTACCTGTGTAGGTGAGGCGTCGGTCGATCCTAGAAACGGCGGCAGCGGCGCGAAGAGTTAACGACCAGACGTGATGTAACATAGGGATCACCAGGCAGCTCTTTCGCTCTATAGGGATCCGGAAGGCATAACACAATTCTTCTTGGAGGAGGGTTGGTTTGCCCTGGTGACTGATCCTGCCATAATGTACTCCTACCTACACGCACCGACAATCGAAGTCGAGCATACATACTGATCGGGAAAATAGCAAGTGTACTATGTTACCGATGTAGTTTTAATGGAATTTATCCCACAAGTATCGAATCACAAGGATTGCGTTAGAAATACGAAATAGTGACGATTATCAGTTGAACAAAAGTATTTAGTTGAATTTGTTTAGAATAACTTGTGCACAAGAACGAATTTAGAATTTAAAATTGACTTTCTATGAATTAAACAAGTGTTAGGGATTGGTGTATAATGTGTAGGGTAAGTGATTTCTTTAGATAAATTCAACAGGTTCATATGCATCCATCACTGATTCTCAAGTTTACTTTTCCCTAATTCCTTAGTGAAAAAGACTTTAATCTCTACCCTAATCTTTACTTCCATTCAAATTAGTGTGAAGATTAAGCAATTGGTTATCAAGAACTATTCTAGTTATTGTGAAGAAACCTTATACCTAAGTGAGATCTTCACAATATTATCATTCACCAAACCTTTAACGTTACTTTCCCGCTTTTTACGTTAAATAAACTCATCCCTATGTTCCCAATGGCATAAGCAAACAAATGATTAAATGATAAAATTGATGCAAAAATATTCAAACGTTGAATTCAAAACAAAGAGATCAATATTCTTAAACCCTAACACATCATTGACACCTTCCTAACATTGGAGGATTTAGCCTCTCATATTGTAGAAAATAGACATGTTCAAGAAATTAGACATTACAATGAGTTTTCAAACGATGATCTTCAATGGTTGGTCACCTTGAATCTCCCCGTCGTGATTTCTCTTGTTTCTTCAATCTTCTTCAGTGTAATCTTCTTTCCCAATTTTGAAAAAAGTCCTTTTCTCCTTCTCTTTCCTCAGTTTAAATAGTCTAGGTAAAATCCCCAAACCAAAATACCAACAATGCCCCTCCGGATCCAAAAAGCATAAGAAAACACAAAATATGGAATTTTGTTCGCGCACTCTGCACGGGTCGTGCCAATCCTGCACAGGCCGTGCAGCTCCCAGATTTTCTTCAAAAATAATTCTGCTTCAGACCTTATTGCACGGGCCGTGTCAACCTGCACGGCCGGCCGTGCAAACTCCCTGTTTTTTGTATGGGAGGGGAGCATCCATCCTGCACGGGCCGTGTGCTGCTGCACAGGCCGTGCGGGTCTTCATGCCTTTGTATTTTCCAGTCCTTTTTTATGTCTTCTCTCCTTTGGCACGTCCGTTGCCTCTTTGCTCAAGCTGCACATACACAAGACTACCGAAAACAAGCATCACGCATAGAGAACTCAAATTAAAAAGATAATAACACCAAAACAACTCACTTTACTACCTAACATTGCAACTAACACACTAATCAACGAAAAACAAAACAATGCGAAAAAAAACATAAACATACCATAACATTGTTACCGAATTGATCGACTTATCAACAAAAACAAGACTAAAATCTAATAGAAATGGTGACCGATCACAACCCCCAACTTATCTCATTTCTTGTCCTCAAGTGATGCAAGCGACATATGCAAAGGTCACCCTGAATTCATTCTTTCCACAACCACCAATGTTATTCGCCACTGTTCCTACCTTCTTGATTTGGTTTCTGATGACACTAACCAGACTCTTGCTGCATTTCCACATCAAAGTATCTCAGTACCTGCAAGCTTTTCTCACTTCTCACACATTCTCTCTTGGTTAAAAGTGTTTCGCTCATACAATCATGATATGCAATATCGACTCTTGAATTTGAATCAATTCTACTTTCATAACATTGACAGAATACACACACTTTATGAGGACTTTCGGGTTGTAACTGGGCTTAGGACAGGTGGGATACACAAGGAAATGGACAGCTAGTGGTTTATTTGGTTCGGTACTCATGTCATGCTTCTCGTGTTTGTGCTCACTTAGTGATCTCGGGGTGATTTCTCAAACTTTTTATTCACTCAATTCTTGAGTTTCTCTTTAGAACAATGCAAGTGTTGTCTTTTTTTTTCAGTCTTAGATCACTCGGGTATCTTAGACTATATTTTTTTTCTTTTCTTTTTTTTTCTTTTTTTTTTATTTTTCATTTTTTTCTTTCTTTCTTCGCCTTTCTTTTACACGTATCACCCCAAACTTGAATTATTGCACACTTTCAAGAAACACAACATTCGTACTAAACAAGGGTAAGGAGTGTTTGGCCAATGGTTTATACATGTGGTTGAAAACAAACAAATGGATACAGGCTCAACAGGGTTAGCAAAGGATAAAATTAATGAAAATGGATGGCTAAAAGGCTCAGGGGTTTTAAACAAACAAGTGCCTCAGTGTGTGTCCTCCCGTCAAGTCGTGTCTATAGAACGGACGCAAATTCAGAGGGATAGAGTCACACCTGACGAACTCTCATGATGCTTATCTGATGAATTTGGCTTTTTGTGATCTCACCATGTGGGGTAAGCTTACAGGTTCCAAAACACTCCGAGTGTCATGCAGCTCCTTCCCGTATCAGGTACACCATCCACCAGCCCAGTCAAGTATCGACAGCAGCGTCTAACTTTCAATTGGTGGTACCACTTCCAGGGTGCCTTGGGAGACAAATTGAGGTTGTATTCTCATCCACTAACTATCGATCTGTCGGTTTCCAGTCTCTGTCAATCAAGCCTGTAACAATTACGGTAGACGCAAAAACATAACAAAAAAACGAAAAACATAACAAAACAAAACACAATAATAAAATAAAACAACAAAACAACAAACAATGAAAGGACCCCTCCCATACCTAAACTGAACATTGTCCCAAATGTTTCAGCTTAAGTGTGTCGCATCCGCGAAAAACAACCGGCGGGCTAAAACAAAACAACACAGAGCCGCCACCGTGCATTATTTATCCCAAAAGAGGGAAAGGAAACGCTCGAAGTAAACCTGGAAAAAGCATGGTCTCGCGACCAAAGAGAATGGGATCGGGAGTCGGTTACACAAGGGGAAGGTATTAGCACCCCTCACGTCCGTCGTACTCGACGGGATCCACGCTCTAAAAGAAAGAAAAAGTTGCTAAACAAACATCACACACACACACTGAAACAACACAGGTGGAAAAAGAGGAGAGGGCTCGCTAGGACATCGCATCCTATGCCTACGTATCTCGTCTGGAACGAGAATCAGAGCTACCGTAGTTCGGCTCACGCACGTCGAAACAAACACACGCACAAAAAGGCAAACATGGAACCCGAACGCCAATCACTGGACTTACATCAGCTTCCGAACCACACAAACCCACACTGGAAACCAGATGCCATTGGATGGACTTATACCGGACTCCAAGCACACAACAAAAGGATACGGAATGCCAATGGCTGGGCTTACATCCATCTCCTACACACACAAGAAGAAACAAGCAACAAGTTACTAAGGAGTCGGGAACTCGAGCCTAGCAACTGTCAAGCAAACACACACAAAAAGAAAACAAAAAGGGTTTTCCCGGAGAGATCTCGTGCGACCTCCTGCCTACGTACCTCATCTGGTATGAGGATCAGGGCAACGTAATTCCCCTGAACGGGAAAGAAATTCTAACCAGATACAAAGGGAGACACACTACTAGGGAGCTGGACTCGAGCCTAGATGTTATCATGCATATCATCCCTAAGTTATGGTTTCTATCCTAACTTGCACAGGCAGCAAGCTAATCCTAAACAGACAAAGCAAAGCATGCAAGCGTAATCAAAACAAAGCAAACATTCACAGTTAGCACACGCTATATCCAGACAAGGTGGGCTCAATCAAGGGTTAAGTTGCAAAAGCAACACAACTGTGTCAGGTGATGTTAGCTCTTAACCCTGACATTGAGAGTCAGGGTGAAGCCAGATGAAATGGGAGTGAGGGGTGTGCCTCACAGCTCTTATCCCTGGCCAAGGAGAGCTTCAGACAAAGAAGTGTGGGTCCAGAAAGTGGGAACCCTTCTACACTTATGACACTGACTCAACTGTACAACTGTACATGGATCTTGGGTTAGGATCCACAAGGCATCAACATGTGATGTGAGCCAAGGGACGACTCAACAGAATAGCAGGAGGTGGACTGCACACCTCTTGTGTCTGCCAATTGCCTTAATAAAGGTCTTTTCCTGCTTGGGGACAAAAATAAACAAGCACAAACATTGCCTCTTAAGGAGGACTTCAGACAGGTGTCTGGCCAAGTAACAGGCCAGGTCTTCCAGACTACATGGAGAAAATAAATTCTACCTCAATTGGTTTATACAACCAAGCAGCAGCACAAGCAAGTTCTCAAGGGAACTATTAGCGACTAAAGTACCTGAAATCAATCTAATTCAGTCAGTATACCAATCACAAAGTCAAAACAGACAAGATAAGAATCAACAGTCAACACGATCAATCACATGTGCAAAGCACAATCAACTCAAGTGAGCCAAGCATCCTACAAAATAAACCAAGTTAGTTCATAACAATCAACCAAACTCAATCAACTTGCATTAATCTCCTTAAAGCATTTGCTTCTTAACCTGAAAATCACATTCAAACGTGAGAAACAAGACCACTAGGACAAGCCTAGGGTCCAAAGGAGATGAAAAATTTAAAACAGCAAGCGAAACTCAACAAGAATCAAGATAAATCACTCCAGAATAAAGTCCAATTGGTCTCACATCAAAACTATGCACCAAATCTATTTTATGAACAAAACATGTCAAACTATGCACTTTGGAATCACATTGGAGCAAACAGAATGATCACAATCATATCAATACCAAAACAGCTTAATAAATTCCAAGAAAATTCAAGCTCAAACAGAACACATTCAATGAGCAACATATCAAATTTCAGATCATTTGGATCAAGGGAAGCAAGTCAATGAAATTCACTAAGTCAACACAAATTTAAAAAAGCTCATTCATGACATCAAAACAAACATCAACTTCAACCAATCATAAAACAGCAATCAAACATGATAAATGAATGAGACCAAAACCATGATGCACTTAAAAGTGTCTACCATACACATGTTAAATTTCACATCCATCCAATTAATAACCAGAATTTCACAAACCAAATACAAACATGTCTCACAAATGGTCAACAATTGGTCAAGCAGCAAATAAAATCCCAATCAAATAGGAAATGCATTCAAAAATTCCAGAAAAATTCACATGTATTCTCAACATTCACAAGTATCCTCATGCAAAAATCCAGCTCAATTCAAGTTCAACAAGCATGGTAAATAAAATCAAGAAAATGCACAAAACATGGCATGGCATAAAATGTAACACCTCCAAAGATCATGTCATAACTCTCAATACAGGAACTCAAAAATTACAAACCACATATCAAAATTCCCAGGAACATGTCTAGAATATGCACAAAAAATTTCAAGAATTTCTAATGAAGTATCATCATTTCATGAATGAAAGAGTGAGCATGGTGCACAAAATGACATGTCAAAGCAAACCCTAAGCATTTTCAGAAATTACACGTGCACAATATTATTAAAAATCACCATAAAATCCAGCACATCACAAGGAGAATGGCACAAAAAATTGCATCAAATTTGGATCAAAATCGAGTGAGATATGGATTTTTGATGTTGAGAAAAAAATAAAAAAAATGAAACAAGGCATGTAAAGCACATGAAAGCATATGGAAATTATTGTGGCAAGGCAATAATGGAACCGCGGGAGCCAGGACTCGAACCGAGTCCCTATTCAAAACAGAAAGTAGCGCGCGCTACTGTTCATAACATCATCAGCATGGCCAAACGCGAATTTCATGGATCAAACAGCCTATTTTGAAAATATTTCAAGCGTTCTTCGCGCGTTCTTGAGCAAAATCCAACACGAACAAATCTTAACCAAATCATACAATCTTTACACCGTTGGAAAGATCTCTCAACACACATCATGAATATCAACCTAATTTTTCCTAATTCAAACTAACAAATTCAAATCGATCAAAAGAACATTTACATGTCAAACTTCAATTCCAGATTTCTCACTCAATACTCAACGAAATTCAATGATTCAAAGTTCATGCTACTCTACAATCCACGATCTACAGGATGCATATCACAATTACAACAATTATTGAGATCGAATTCTAACCTCTTGGAGATGGCAGTGTTGGATTCGTGCGTTCTAAGGTCTAAAATGTTGAAACAGATGATGATTGATGATGTAAAAGATGATTGGAATAGGTCTTGTAGCTCCAGTATGCTTCAGTTCCAAGAATGCTCAAAATGCCATGGATGAACTTGATGATGACAACTGTGATTTCTCAATGCTTTTGCCAATGTTTTGTGCAACTGTTCCTCACAAGTGCCTGCAGAAGAGGGATCAAACAAGAACAAGCACAATGGATGATGAATTTCAATGGAAATGGTGAAAAAAGTGTGAAAAAGTTTGAAGAAAATTGAGAGAATTTTGGTGATTTTCTGTTAGATCTGAGAAATGAGATTGTGATTAGGAGAAACAGTTATGATTAGAGCCTTTATACCATATGCTAATCCAAATGTTAATCAAGATTAAGCAAATGTGATGTGAATTAGTGAAATGAAGTTTTAAGTGTTTTGGCCAAAATGCCCTTTTCACAATGCAGCCAATGTAACAGTAAAAGTGCAATTCAAACAAGTCCAATTTTGTGTTTATGATGTGTTGGAATTGGTTTGAAGTGCAAATGCCATGTATTTTTCAAAAACACATTTTTTCCCACCAAAATACAAAATGAACACTTGAAAAATGGACTTTTGCTATGATGATTTTTGATGAAATATGATGATGCATCATGAAAGTACATGTCAAATGTGGTTTGCTCAAAAAAGAATCACCCAATTTGGCCTTTCCATTCAAAAGTTATGGCACTTTGAAATTCAACTTTCTTGGACAATGATCAATCCATAACTTGCCAACCACACATGAGAAATTCATGTTCTTGGACTTTTTGGAAAGGTGAGAGCAAGATCTACCATTTTCATGTTGAACAAAATTTCATTTGAAACATTTTTGGACACGTAATTTTGAGGAGAAAAACTTTCCATTTTTGGCAATTTTCAATTACAAGTCACTTTCTATTTTTGGAAATTTTTCATCTGACTTTATTTTCTTCATTCTTGATGTTTGAAATGTCAAATGAAACTTGTTTGGACATGAATGAAGTGTCTCTAACCCTCTCCCTCCTCCAAATCCATCAATTCAGGCACAGTTGACCACAGTTGACTTTTCTGACTAATAGATGAATTTGGCTATGCACTGATCAAGTTGAGCTTCAAACTCCTGATGAAATGGCTCAAAGATGAAACCCTAGCTTCCATAAGCTCAATATAACCATGTGATGATCCCCATATCCACTGAAAACCCCATCTCCTTCACAAGCCCTGATTGGCCTAATATAGATGATTCAACTAATTAGGGTTGACCAGTGGTCAAAACCCTAATCTTCAGGTATGTGATCAATCTCTTGAATCTCTGGGATGATGACAAAGCCATGATGATGATGATGTATCATTTCAACCAAAATGAAGCTCAATCTCCTCGAGAATCAAAAAACCCTAATTTGAATCACACATCCTCAGATGATTAGTAATCAGTCCAATGAACCTTAGCTGGCATCTTAACCTCTTTATCTTTTGACCAAGACCTAGGAGGATGACTTGCTCAATGTAGCCACATGATATGCAATTATGCAATGCCTAATGACCTACAAAATGATATGCAATGCTCAAGCTAGTCCCAAGAGAGGAGGGCAAATTTTGAGGTGTTACAGCTGCCCCTATTCAATCCACTGTGAACCTGTCGACATGAATAGCCTCGGCTTTCAGATGATCAGGATGAAGAGTGATTGAATACCAAGAACAGACGAACAATTTGCACTCTGATGGGAAATAATTAACAATGCTTGTCAGCATCGGCAAAGAAGCAATCTCGAAAGAAGAACCCGTCTGGTACGGAGAAAGTCGGCCTGATCACCGAAACAGAAACGTCGTCCTGGATACCAAAATAAATGGTAACGCAGGGATAACCATGGCCTGAACACCTGGGGGAATTAACCTGAACGCCACCTTGGTCTGAACACCTCTTCGGTCTGGATACCACTTCGGTCTGGATACCACTTCGGTCTGGATACCACTTCGGTCTGGATACCGCAAAACTGGCCGGATTGCCGCAAGCTGCATCGAGCTAATCGTCGTGAGCTTCTTCGATCTGGAAATCGGAAACTGGCCGGAATGCCACAAGTTCTTCGTCCTGATTGTTGAGAACTTCTTCGATCTGGAAATCGGAAGCTGGCCGGAGTGCCACAAGTTCTTCGTCCTGATTGTTGAGAACTTCTTCGATCTGGAAATCGGAAACTGGCCGGAATGCCACAAGTTCTTCGTCCTGATTGTTGAGAACTTCTTCGATCTGGAAATCGGAAACTGGCCGGAGTGCCACAAGTTCTTCGTCCTGATTGTTGAGAACTTCTTCGATCTGGAAATCGGAAACTGGTCGGAGTGCCACAAGTTCTTCGTCCTGATTGTTGAGAACTTCTTCGATCTGGAAATCGGAAACTGGCCGGAGTGCCACAAGTTCTTCGTCCTGATTGTTGAGAACTTCTTCGATCTGGAAATCGGAAACTAGCCAGAGTGCCACAACGACCCATGCTGAGGATGACAAGCCCTGAGCCGACTGCTCTCTATTCAACCCTAGCAGACAAACACTTCGCGTTTAGCTGGGGATTATCTCTTTCTTGTTTTTCTTTTTGGACCCCGAAACTTTTCTGACCATCATTTCCATCTCTGCTCGACAGAAACTCTTCCTCCAATATCGCACTACTGGGGGAATACTGCTGATACAGTACCAAACTCCTCGGAGTGGCATCTTCCTTTTGGGAGAACCACCTCTCAAACAATAACCATGGTCTGAGACTAGCTTATGCTTGCAATATGATGCATGATTGACTTTTTCAGCGCAATGCTCCATAATCATGGAAATGCTACGCGATTTATTAAGCAATATGCTATGCTTATTTTTCATGATGAATGTATAAAAAGCATCCCCCTTAAGGGACTCTTCTGGGGAGCTCGAGGCGCTCTGCTGAGGAACTCGCCATCACTCCGACTCCACCCTGCTGGGGAATATCCCTGCTGCTGGGAAAAGGCAACCCTCGCTGGGGATAATCTCCTTTGCACCCGATCCACTTGGGGAATTGTTGGGGAAAGATCCACCAATGCACTCTGTGGGGATACAACAGTCTTTGACTTGCTGGGGATGCAACACTCCCGACTCTGTTTGAGACACCACCACACACAGATACTTCCGCTGGGGAACAACAACCTTCAGGCCTGGCTACTGGGGAAGCATTGATCTAAAACCTGCTGGGGATAACCATCCTGACCCTGCTAGGGAATCCACATACCTTGAATCTGCTGGGGAATTAGTCGTTCCGACTCTGCTTGGGGAGGAGGACAGTCTGGTACCGAACACCGTCGACTCGTCGAACCACGACATTCATATCCAACTCCCATGTCAGCTTTCCAATCTTGAGAACTCCCAGACTCGTCTGGACCTTTTTTGCTCCATCATCTTGTATTCCCAACGGCTCCGCGCTCGACGGAGAGCGAACTCCTGGGATTTATGCAAACTTTTCAATCTTCTGACTTTGAAGAGTCTTCTTGATTAATTCTCAAGGATCGTCGTACGCCTCGTCGTCTTTTCACTGTTCTTCCATTCATTCGTCCCTGACCGGACTCCATGGGGTTTTGTTTTGTCAAAAGCTTCCACATCACAACCTGCAAGTGAGTGAAAATATCTAACAGTTCCTGCAAAAGAGATCGTTAGATAAAACCGTGCCCCAGGGGTGTCAAGATTTCAACACTTGGGTCACCCAACCTTCCGAATAAGATTTCAAGTCTTCAATCTTATAAACATGCATTGGAAGGGACCTGTATGTCTTAAAATGCAAAGATTCCTTATCAAAAATAATTGGATGTTTTTGCAATCAAAGCAGTAATGAAAACAAAAACAAAATTATTTGACTGAACATGCATTTTATTGACTGAAAAAGTGTGGCTCAAATTGAGCGATACAAAGGAAGCAATTCCTGAAAAGAGGTAATTGCGCACAAAAGGAAAATCTATCCTAATGGCAATGTGAAACCATGATCTCATCGAGTTCCAACTCGGTTACACCCCATATGTCCTCAGACTCTCCGTGCTTTCTGCCTTCTGAACAAGACGATTCCGACTGATCCCTACCGGGTATTATCCATGATGCTTTAACCAAAGCGCAAACGATCATGCCAGACGCAGTTGTTCGTTTCAATCCCTCTTTTGCCTGGACCGCCCTTTCGGGTTTTCAGTCCATTGGGATACCCTTTTTTGCCCAAGTCGCATTTCCAGGTTTTCGACTTGCCGGGTGTACAATTTTTCCTTTTTATCCCTAATTTTTGCCCGAACCTTTTCTTTTTGTTTTTGGTTCGCCGGGATGCCCATTTTTGCCTGGACTATTTTATTCTCTTCGTCCAGCGGGTCTCTTTATACGAAGTATTTTTTAACTGCGTCCGCATTCACAGGGGATGGAAAATCTTCGCCATCCATGGTCGTTAACAACAAGGCTCCGCCAGAGAAAACCTTCTTGACCAGAATGGACCTTCATAATTAGGTGTCCATTTGCCCCTTCGATCGTTTTGAGGAGGAAGGATCCTTTTCAGCACCATATCACCTACGTGATATACCCGAGGTCGTACCTTTCTGTCAAAAGCACGCTTCATCCGCTGCTGGTATAACTGCCCATGACAGATGGCTGCCAGCCTCTTTTCCTCAATCAGGCTTAACTCTTCATATCGGGTCCTTACCCATTCCGCCTCTTGCAATTTCACGTCCATCAGGACTCTCAAAGAGGGAATCTAAACCTCAACTGGTAGCACGGCTTCCATTCCATACACAAGTGAAAAAGGCGTTGCCCCAGTAGATGTACGCACCGACGTTCGATACCCATGCAATGCAAACGGCAACATCTCATGCCAGTCTTTATAGGTCACCACCATCTTCTGCACAATCTTCTTAATATTCTTATTGGCTGCCTCAACCGCCCCATTCATCTTCGGACGATAGGGAGAAGAATTGTGATGTTCAATCTTGAATTCCCGGCACAGTTCTGCCATCATCTTATTGTTCAAATTAGAACCATTATCAGTAATGATTCTTTCGGGAACCCCATATCGGCAAATGATGTCTCTCTTGAGAAACCTGGCAACGACCTGCTTCGTCACGTTCGTATAAGAGGCTGCTTCAACCCACTTGGTGAAGTAATCAATAGCCACTAATATGAACCTATGCCCATTCGAGGCTGTAGGCTCAATCTTTCCAATCATATCAATGCCCCACATAGCGAACAGCCATGGGGACGACATTAAGCTCAACGGATTCGGAGGCACGTGCACCTTGTCAGCATAAATCGGGCATTTATGACACTTCCGCACGAAGTTGAAACATTGGGCCTCCATTGTCATCCAATAATAACCTGCCCTCAGCAGCTTCTTCACCATTGCATTCCCATTGGCATGGGTACCGAACGATCCTTCATGAACCTCTTTCATTAATTGGCTTGCTTCCTTGTCATCAACACATCTGAGCAAGACCCAATCAAAATTCCGCTTATACAAAACCCCATCCTTATTCAGATAGAACACCATGGCCAACCTCCGCAGAGTCTTTTGGTCCTTTTTAGATGCTCCCTCAGGATACTCTTGAGTCTCTAGATAGCGCTTGATATCGTAATATCACGGCTTCTCATCATCAGGCACTGTGTCAACAACAAACACATAAGCCGGTCTATCCAGACGACCTACTTCAACACTGGGGAACTGATTCCACCATTGCACCTTAATCAAGGCATCCAACGTAGCCAAAGCATCTGCCAAAGGGTTCTCCTCTCCAGGCACATGATGCATCTTCACCTTGGTGAAAAACGTCAACAATCTCCTCGTATAATCCCGATATGGAACTAAATGAGACTGATGCGTATACCATTTTCCGTTAACTTGATTTACAACCAGCACTGAATCTCCATATATGACAAGGTTCTTGATCCTCAAATCAATCTCCTCTTCAATCCCCAATATACAAGCTTCGTACTCAGCCACGTTGTTGGTGCACTCAAATGTTAGCCGGGCAGCAAAAGGAATATGGGATCCTTTCGGCGTAACCAAAACAGCACCAACACCGCTTCCATTCACGTTAACGGCCCCATCAAACATCAGAATCCATTCGGATTCAGGGTCAGGCCCCTCCTTCGGGATTGGTTCCTCGCAATCTTTCGATTTGAGAAACATGATGTCCTCATCAGGGAATTCAAGCTTCATCGGTTGATAATCATCAATGGGTTGCTGGGCGAGGTAATCAGACAATACACTCCCCTTGATTGCTTTTTGAGAGGTATACTGAATATCATATTCTGTCAAAATCATTTGCCACCTCGCAACCCGTCCGATCAATGCTGGCTTCTCAAAAATGTACTTGATTGGATCCATCTTGGAAATCAACAAAGTGGTATGAACCAGCATATACTGTCTCAGTCGGCGAGCAGCCCAGACCAAAGCACAACAAGTTTTCTCGAGCAGTGAATATCTTGTTTCACAGTCGGTAAACTTTTTGCTAAGGTAGTATATGGCATGCTCTTTTCGACCAGACTCGTCATGCTGCCCCAATACACACCCCATAGACCCCTCGAGGACCGTCAGGTACAGAATTAACGGTCTTCCCTCCACAGGAGGCATCAGAATCGGAGGCTCCTGCAAATACTCTTTTATTTTTTCAAATGCCGCTTGGCAATCATTATTCCACCTGACCGTTTGATCTTTTCTTAACAACTTGAATATTGGTTCACACGTGGTTGTTAGGTGAGATATGAACCGTGAGATATAGTTCAATCTACCTAAGAAACCACGAACCTCCTTCTCTGTCCTCGGTTCAGGCATTTCTCTTATCGCTTTTACTTTCGCAGGATCAACCTCTATTCCTTTCTCGCTTACAATGAACCCCAGCAATTTACCGGACGCACTCCGAACGTGCACTTGTTCGGATTCGACCTCAGTCTGAACTGTCTCAGCCGGTCGAACAACTTGGCCAGATCTACCAAATGCCCCTCTTCTGTCTGGGACTTTGCTATCATGTCATCAACATAGCATTCAATTTCATGATGAATCATATCATGAAACAAAGTCACCATGGCCCTCTGATAAGTAGCACCGGCGTTCTTGAGACCGAATGGCATCACCTTGTAACAAAAGGTGCCCCACGGTGTGATGAACGTTGTTTTCTCCATATCATCTGGCGACATTTTGATTTAATTATAGCCAGAAAAGCCATCCATGAAGGAAAACACCGAGAATTGAGCTGTATTATCTACCAACACATCAATGTGAGGTAATGGAAAATCATCTTTCGGGCTAGCTCTGTTCAGATCTCGGTAGTCCACACACATTCTCACTTTACCATCTTTCTTCGGGATTGGCACAATGTTCGCGACCCAAGGCGGATAATTAGTGACAACAATGAAACCAGCATCCCACTGCTTCTGCACTTCCTCTTTGATTTTCATCGCCATATCAGGTCGAGTTCTGCGCAACTTCTGTTTCACTGGAGGACAATCTGCTCTCAATGGTAGCTTCTGCACAATAATATCGGTATCCAACCCTGGCATATCTTGATACGACCAGGCAAAGATGTCGACATACTCTTTCAACAATGCCACCATTCTGCTCTTGACACTCGCCTCCAAAGTAACCCCGATTTTCACTTCTTTCTTGATCTCGTCGGTACCCAGATTCACAACCTCAATGGATTCCTCGTGCGGCTGAATCACCTTCTCCTCTTGTTTCAACAACCTGGCTAACTCCCCCGGTAGTTCACAATTTTCTTCGTCTTCTTCTTCAGCATGATAGATTGGATTGTCGAAGTCATACAAAGGTGTAACAGGATTGTTATCAATGAGATCCGGAGAGAAATCGCATCTGCATGAATGTGGATTCATGCATTGCTTAGAACCGGAACGAGACAAATTGAAAAGAAAAATGAAAACATTGCCATTTTTATTTTGTTTATTTTTAAACTGCAAAAATAAATGAAAAACAGGGAACACCGCTTTTAACTGAAAAACATCCTTTTATTGATGATGCAAAACTTGCAAAATTAAACATGAGGTGGCCCTTACAATGAACCATTACGTGTCGGGCAACACGTATGGCTTTTATGCATATAAAATCAAAACAGGAAAAATATTACTCTTCCAGCAGAGTGACCCGGATGATCTCTTCAGCCTTCCAGTTCTGGATTCCCATCCCTAGTGCGCACAGCTTTATCCATCGATCTATTTCACAGTCACTATCGGCTTCATCACCCATCATGCAGACGTGATCCGGATCCAGCATTCCGGCACTGGTGAATGTGACTGGCGTACGACGTCCTCTACCTTGTCCTGAGCCTCGGCCCGGCTGGTATCCCACTCCGAAGCGGTCTTTCTTTGCGGAGATATCCATCATCCTACCCCAACCAGGAGCCTCTCCATTCTTCACCACCTCAGCGGCCTGTTTGTACGAAGATATGGACGGTTTCTCCTCTTCTTTGGTAAAAAGAGCATTCTCCACCTTAACGGTTTCGAATGCTTAACTTGGCGTCTCCCATATCTCGCCGTCCATTTCAACATATTTGAATGAGGACAGGTGGCTGAAAAATATATCCTCTTCTCCACAAACAGTGATAACCTGCCCTTCCCAGATATATTTCAGTTTTTGGTGCAAAGTCGAGGTTACTGCCCCAGCAGCATGGATCCATGGGCGACCCAACAGACAACTGTATGCCGGCTGAATATCCATGACATAGAAAGTCGACTTAAACACCTCGGGGCCTATCTTCACTAGAAGCTCAACCTCTCCGAATACGGCCCGCTTCGACCCGTCAAATGCCCGCACTATCAAATCAGTGGGAGTCAGAATCAACCCTTCGCAATTCAGCTTGGCTAGAGCCTTCTTCGGCAACACATTTAAAGAGGAGCCGGTATCAACCAGCACATGCGAAAGCACGACTCCTTTACACTCCATTGCGATATGTAATGCCCGGTTGTGATTCCTCCCATCCACAGTCAGATCCATGTCTGTAAAACCCAACCCATGGCTGGCATGCACATTAGACACGACCGTCTCCAACTGGTTAATGGTTATCTCTTGAGGAACATAGGCTTTCTTCAGAATTTTCAATAGAGCCTCTTTATGCCCCTCAGAGCTTAACAACAAAGATAAGATCGAGATTTTGGAGGGAGTTTGCTGCAGATGGTCAACAAGTTTGTACTCAGACTTCTTGATGATTCTTAAGAACTCTTCTGCATCATCATCAAGCTTCTCTTCCGACCCAACAGGCGCCGGTGTCACTACTGGAGTACTATCATTCACCACTTGTTTTCCTTTCGCCTTGGCTAAAGCCTCGGCCTTTTCTTTTTTCTCTTTTTCTCCTTCTTCTCTCCTCAACGCATCAGGAGCAAACAGTCTTCCACTGCGAGTGAAACCACTGAGACCGGCATTATCCACCTTTGAAACGGTGGTTTCACTAGCAGTCTGGTCTTCCACCTTCTCTCCGTTACAGTAAACTTCTCCACCATAATGCCATGGCACGACATCATTTTTGTCATAGGGAATTGGTCCAGGTACCGTGATGGTAACCGGAGCCGCCTCCGCCAGAGTTG
Source organism: Lathyrus oleraceus (assembly GCF_024323335.1). NCBI lineage: Eukaryota > Viridiplantae > Streptophyta > Magnoliopsida > Fabales > Fabaceae > Lathyrus > Lathyrus oleraceus. Next base: position 279,374,237 of record NC_066585.1, on the reverse strand, counting down.
ACAAATCAACCGGGTCGAAGTAAATCGTTATGGTGGAGACTTCTTCCTTCTCTATACCAGCCTTCTCAACCCGAATGCTTCCCTCGTCCATCATCCTTTGGACAACCTCTCTCAAGAGCAAACACCCCTCAGAGGTAACAGTGCACTCAGCACAATCATTGCCACAGCCCGGGTAGACCCCATTCAACAACAACTGCCGTTTAACCTCCGCCAGAGGAGTCTTCAGTTGATTAACATTTGCCAGCCCAATTCTATTCTCCTCAGAGATGACATTCACCCCCCTTTGACCATGCGCGGGCATGGGATTAGCATTCACGTTGGGAGACGGAGCAAAGTTGATGGCTTTAGAATCCACCAAGTCCTGGACCACATGCTTAAAAGCTTTGCAGTCCTCTACACTATGCCCAGGAGCATCCGAATGGAATTCACATTTGACATTTTCATCAAAATTGGCTGGCCTTTGATCAGGTCTCATAGGTGCCAAAGTCCTCAACTGTACCAGCCCCAGATCCTTTAACTTCTTCAATAGGAAAGAGTATGTCACAGGCGGCCTGTCAAAATGTAGATCACTCATCCTCCCCCTGACTTGATATCCAGCCCTCTGAGGCCTCTACTGAAATGGTTGTCTTTGTTGTTGCGGTGATTGCTGTTGTTGCTGTGCAGGCTGATGCTGATTATCAGCAGGAATAGTTACTGCAGCAGTGTGCTGAAAGTAACGATCCCTACTGGGTCCCCTTTGAGTGTACACCGCGCTGGTATCACCCTCTCTCTTCCTCTGGCCATTACCGAAGGGCTTCTTCGATTCTGAAGACGAAGCAGTACCCTGTATCTTCCCAAGCTTCAGCCAGCTCTCTATCCTCTCACCGGCCACCACTATGTCGGCAAAATTTGTCACCGGACAACCCACCATTCTCTCCGCGAATGCCCCCTGCAGGGTACCCATAAAGAGATCAGACATCTCCCTGTCCACCAGTGGAGGTTGCACTCTGGCAGCCAACTCCCTCCACCTCTGAGCATATTCTTTAAACCCCTCGTTGTTCTTCTGAGACATACCCTGCAGCTGGGTACGACTCGGAGCCATATCAGTGTTGAACTGATACTGTTTAAAGAATGCGTCACCAAGATCTTGCCAGCTCTTAATGTCAGACGACTTAAGCTTGGTGTACCACTCCAAGGAGCCTCCAGACAGGCTGTCCCGGAAGAAGTACATCCACAACTTTTGGTCCATAGTGTAAGCAGAGATCTTACGGACAAATGCTTGCAGATGAGTTTTCGGGCAGGAACTCCCATTATATCGATCAAACGCGGGCGCTTTGAATTTCTGCGGGATCACAATCCCTTCTACCAACCCCATGTTTGACATGTTGACCACCCCAGGAGTGGCATAGCTCTCCAAAGCTCTGATCTTTTCAGCCAGCAGCTGAATCTCTTTATTCTGCGGTTGGGCACCGTACTGACCAAACGGTTCGTTGTGCATGGAAAACTGATCAGCCTCTCGGTCTTCCTCTCTGTCATCATCAACCCCGAAGAAAGGCGGGAATAGACTGTCCTTCAAGTTCTGACCAGGTTGACCCCCAGCAACACCAAAACCAGCAGCATTATTCACTATACCCACTGTTGTTCTTTTACCACCTGCTCGAGAACCACCCAGCCCCTGGTTGGAGACACCATCCAGGTTGACACCACTATTTGCCGCTGAAGCCCGCTCGAGCTTCTCGACTTTGTCAGCTAAAGCCTTCTGACCAACTGCAAACCCTTGCATGATGTTGATCAGCTCATTCATCTTGTCCTTCAACTCGAGGATATCTGTGTTCGGGAGATCCATTAATCTGGGAGTATTGCGTCACGTGAAGTATCTGTGAGGGCGTGTTGAGTGCAAAGGTACAACTCTACGAGCGCGAGCAATGATTCCTGAAACAATCAAGCACGTTAGAACTGATACCTGCAAAATAAAACACAAGTTATTATGATCATGCATGAATGCAGTGTTTATCCATATGAGGAACACTTTGTCTCTTGATCCTGGCTTCATCGAGACAAATAATAATCCGGCAGCAACCTTCCGATATTCAGCATTTGATTTCGTCATCCAGATCGGAGATATATGATTTAGCAAAATACCCCCAACCATGTGTGTGCTTGTGAGTGCATACGGGAAAACAAATAAAGCTTGAAGATCGATCACTGAATAAAAATAATCATCGCATAGCAAAATGCACAAAGAGTGCCATAGTCATACATCAAATCAGATACAAATCTCCAGAATCGGGAAAGAAATACAAGCAAAAGAATTCCGTCAACAGGCATGACGGTAATCCTCACGAACAATAAAGGCTAGCCTGATGAGGGTCCCACAGACGGCCCTATATCATCAACCATCTTCGCGAATTCTGTGGCGAACCTGAGCTCGGTGTTCTCCTGCTGTAATCTCCCCACCTCTTTCTGATGGATCTTCATCTGCCTGAAGTAATGATCTCTCTCAGCCATGTAATGATCCCTCTCGGTGATGTAATGATCTCTCTCAGCGATGGTCTTCACATTCTCCGCTTCCTTAATCTTCAGTTTGGCCTCCCACTCGGCAATGAGAACTCTGACTCTGTCATCCCTCTGATCCCTCACGAGAATTTGCCTCCTCTTCTGATCTTCAATGACCTTTGAAGCTCTAGCCAATCTCTCTTTAGTGATGTCGTGCTCCTTTGTTGAAGATGCCAAAGCCTGACTGACCTTCCCATAGTAGGCAGTATCCATCTCAAAGCGCTTTGCCTCCAAGGCATGTCGCTTATCTTGATCTTCCATCCTCACCCTGATCTCCTGGTTGGCCGTCTGAATCCGAGCAACACTCATCTCCAATTCAGCTTTCTCCGCTAGCAACTGATCTCTGGCTCTCTTCATCTTGAGGAATTCTTTCATACTGACAGCAGAACGCGGACCCTCAATCATAGGACACCAAGGATCACCTCCCGGAAATGGTAGATGTGTGATCTCAATCCTCTTCCGAAGCCAATCATGGAATAGAGGAAAATACCGGCTGTTGACCTTGCCAAACGGAACCTTGCCCTTTCTTTGAATGTTACGCCATGACCCAGACACCTGCATCAACTTGGCCTGATTGCCCTCAACCGGGAAGTAAAAGGACTCCTGAGTCTCACACTCCAGGGGAAGAACTTCCATAGCGAATCCCATCTGTCTCCTAAGAAGCGTTGGGTTGTAATTAATGCAACCCTGAACTCCTATAAGAGGCACATTGGGAAAATCCCCGCAGCTATATATAAAATTTCGTCCAGCCAAACCATTATGAGTCCACGCTATATCAGCAGCCCGCAAACCCATCAATCTGACCGACCACTTGACCGTAGGATCAAGAGAAGCAAAAACACCTCGGGAAGGCAAATACCCCATAAACCATCTGAATAGCATCTGCGCACAACACCTGATCAAACCACCACGTCTCTTCTCGTTCCTGTTATGAACCGAGTAATAGACATCTCCGATCAGAGTAGGAATAGGGTTCCTCTGTATGAATAACCTGACGGCATTATGGTCCACAAAGCTCCTCTGATTAGGAAATAGAATAACACCATAAATGCTCACAGCAACCAAAGCACAAACCGTCTTCCAACTACCCGCAGCAGCATGTTTCTTGGCCTTAGCCTCCAAGAAACTCAAATGAAAACCCGGAAATTTTCCTTTCTCCTTCAAACCTTCTTTGGTCACTTCCGGACTCAAATAAAGAGCACGGGAAATCTCAAGGATGTCAGGCTCTCCCCTAATAGCACAGAAAGGAATCTGATCTCGGATCGAAATACCCAAGATGCTGGCATAATCCTCCATCAGAGGCCCTAACAAATAATCCGGGAACACAAAACATCTCAGATCCGGGTCATAGAACTGGAGAAGAGTATGAATGGCGCTCCTGTCGCTGTCTGTGAGTCTGAAAACCATCTTCAGAATGCTACCGTATGACTCTCTGAACATCCCCACATGGTCGGGTGTAAGCAATGCTATCATATCTCTCAACTCATCAATCTCTGGGTCGAAGAAGCTATAGACAACATCGTCCTTCAAACCGGGCCTCATATCTGAGCAGAAAGTCTCTCAACCAGGATCTTGATAAAAACCGTCCCTGCATATGGATAAACATGTGTTAGATGCAGGTAAATGCAAAATGTGATGATGCTGATGAATGAATGCAATGCATTGCCATCCTCCAAATCATCTGAACATCTGTTGTACTGAAGCCTGATCTCTGAACTGATCACAACCATCTGAAGGAATATGTAACCACAAATCTAACTCAAGGGTTCCGAAATAAACGGAACTGAAAGATACATCATCATCATCATCATCATCAGACAATCTCTGAGCAGATACCCATAACAATCTTTGAATCGGCCCGGGGAATCCTGAAATAAACGGATCCCCACTGATAAATAACACGGACAACAATCCGGCGTCTCTGAAACAAAGGCCCATAAATCCGACTTATAAATAGGACTCTGACCAACGGAACCATTAGTCACCATCCATCTGAATAATGCATCTGAAAGAATCACCCTCCCCTCACAGGTAAATTCTAAACAGGTCACCCTAAGGCGGATAATAGTCTCGACAATCGGGCAAAGATACTCAATGGGTTTGCCCTTTTGGGTGTGCCATTGTAGCTCTCTTAAGATCGTCTAAACCAAAGATCCGGGAAATGATCGGTCACCAGAGTCAATAGTTCAGATGAAGTCGCTCAACCAAAGTGGATACTCCACAGAGGAAAAGCTCCCTCAAAAGAACCTTGTCCGGCTTGTGGTATGTCACGTTGCAACAATATGCTGATAAAGCAAATGAGGAACGCGAGACCACACTAATCCTAGGTGTATACTCGGGCCTGGGTTTTAGCCCCACTCAGAACACCCACCCCAAACAGAGGAACCACCTGCACAGAGGACGGCAACATGATAGTATGATGCATGCAAATATTTATGCAAATATATACACAACAGAATAATAAATGCAATAAATAAAGCGGCACAAGCAACCTAAACTATCCTAGAACGCTAGGAGAGACTCGCTTAGGGAAGATGGACCAACACAGGTCAACATCTCCATGTCCCCAGCAGAGTCGCCAGCTGTCGCATCCGCGAAAAACAACCGGCGGGCTAAAACAAAACAACACAGAGCCGCCACCGTGCGTTATTTATCCCAAAAGAGGGAAAGGAAACGCTCGAAGTAAACCTGGAAAAAGCATGGTCTCGCGACCAAAGAGAATGGGATCGGGAGTCGGTTACGCAAGGGGAAGGTATTAGCACCCCTCACGTCCGTCGTACTCGACGTGATCCACGCTCTAAAAGAAAGAAAAGGTTGCTAAACAAACATCACACACACACACTGAAACAACACAGGTGGAAAAAGAGGAGAGGGCTCGCTAGGACATCGCATTCTATGCCTACGTATCTCGTCTGGAACGAGAATCAGAGCTACCGTAGTTCGGCTCACGCACGCCGAAACAAACACACGCACAAAAAGGCAAACATGGAACCCGAACGCCAATCACTGGACTTACATTAGCTTCCGAACCACACAAACCCACACTGGAAACCAGATGCCACTGGATGGACTTATACCGGACTCCAAGCACACAACAAAAGGATACGGAATGCCAATGGTTGGGCTTACATCCGTCTCCTACACACACAAGAAGAAACAAGCAACAAGTTACTAAGGAGTCGAGAACTCGAGCCTAGCAACTGTCAAGCAAACACACACAAAAAGAAAACAAAAAGGGTTTGCCCGGAGAGATCTCGTGCGACCTCCTGCCTACGTACCTCATCTGGTATGAGGATCAGGGCAACATAGTTCCCCTGAATGGGAAAGAAATTCTAACCAGATACAAAGGGAGACACACTACTAGGGAGCTGGACTCGAGCCTAGATGTTATCATGCATATCATCCCTAAGTTATGGTTTCTATCCTAACTTGCACAAGCAGCAAGCTAATCCTAAACAGACAAAGCAAAGCATGCAAGCATAATCAAAACAAAGCAAACATTCACAGTTAGCATACGCTATATCCAGACAAGATGGGCTCAATCAAGGGTTAAGTTGCAAAAGCAATACAACTGTGTCAGGTGATGTTAGCTCTTAACCCTGACATTGAGAGTCAGGGTAAAGCCAGATGAAATGGGAGTGAGGGGTGTGCCTCACAGCTCTTATCCCTGGCCAGGGAGAGCTTCAGACAAAGAAGTGTGGGTCCAAAAAGTGGGAACCCTTCTACACTTATGACACTGACTCAACTGTACAACTGTACATGGATCTTGGGTTAGGATCCACAAGGCATCAACATGTGATGTGAGCCAAGGGACGACTCAACAGAATAGCAGGAGGTGGACTGCACACCTCTTGTGTCTGCCAATTGCCTTAATCAAGGTCTTTTCCTGCTTGGGGACAAAAATAAACAAGCACAAACATTGCCTCTTAAGGAGGACTTCAGACAGGTGCCTGGCCAAGTAACAGGCCAGGTCTTCCAGACTACATGGAGAAAAGAAATTCTACCTCAATTGGTTTATACAACCAAGCAGCAGCACAAGCAAGTTCTCAAGGGAACTGTTAGCGACTAAAGTACCTGAAATCAATCTAATTCAGTCAGTATACCAATCACAAAGTCAAAACAGACAAGATAAGAATCAACAGTCAACACAATCAATCACATGTGCAAAGCACAATCAACTCAAGTGAGCCAAGCATCCTACAAAATAAACCAAGTTAGTTCATAACAATCAACCAAACTCAATCAACTTGCATTAGTCTCCTTAAAGCATTTGCTTCTTAACCTGAAAATCACATTCAAACGTGAGAAACAAGACCACTAGGACAAGCCTAGGGTCCAAAGGAGATGAAAAATTTAAAACAGCAAGCGAAACTCAACAAGAATCAAGATAAATCACTCCAGAATAAATTCCAATTGGTCTCACATCAAAACTATGCACCAAATCTATTTTATGAACAAAACATGTCAAACTATGCACTTTGGAATCACATTGGAGCAAACAGAATGATCACAATCATATCAATACTAAAACAGCTCAATAAATTCCAAGAAAATTCAAGCTCAAACATAACACATTCAATGAGTAACATATCAAATTTCAGATCATTTGGATCAAGGGAAGCAAGTCAATGAAATTCACTAAGTCAACACAAATTTAAACAAGCTCATTCATGATATCAAAACAAACATCAACTTCAACCAATCATAAAACAGCAATCAAACATGATAAATGAATGAGACCAAAACCATGATGCACTTAAAAGTGTCTACCATACACATGTTAAATTTCACATCCATCCAATTAATAACCAGAATTTCACAAACCAAATACAAACATGTCTCACAAATGGTCAACAATTGGTCAAGCAGCAAATAAAATCCCAATCAAATAGGAAATGCATTCAAAAATTCTAGAAAAATTCACATGTATTCTCAACATTCACAAGTATCCTCATGCAAAAATCCAGCTCAATTCAAGTTTAACAAGCATGGTAAATAAAATCAAGAAAATGCACAAAACATGGCATGGCATAAAATGTAACACCTCCAAAGATCATGTCATAACTCTCAATCCAGGAACTCAAAAATTACAAACCACATATCAAAATGCCCAGGAACATGTCTAGAATATGCACAAAAAATTTCAAGAATTTCTAATGAAGTATCATCATTTCATGAATGAAAGAGTGAGCATGGTGCACAAAATGACATGTCAAAGAAAACCCTAAGCATTTTCAGAAATTACACGTGCACAATATTATTAAAAATCACCATAAAATCCAGCACATCACAAGGAGAATGGCACAAAAAATTTCATCAAATTTGGATCAAAATCGAGTGAGATATGGATTTTTGATGTTGAGAAAAAAATAAAAAAAATGAAACAAGGCATGTAAAGCACATGAAAGCATATGGAAATTATTGTGGCAAGGCAATAATGGAACCGCGGGAGCCAGGACTCGAACCGAGTCCCTATTCAAAACAGAAAGTAGCGCGCGCTACTGTTCATAACATCATCAGCATGGCCAAACGCGAATTTCATGGATCAAACAGCCTATTTTGAAAATATTTCAAGCGTTCTTCGCGCGTTCTTGAGCAAAATCCAGCACGAACAAATCTTAACCAAATCATACAATCTTTACACCGTTGGAAAGATCTCTCAACACACATCATGAATATCAACCTAATTTTTCCTAATTCAAACTAACAAATTCAAATCGATCAAAAGAACATTTACATGTCAAACTTCAATTCCAGATTTCTCACTCAATACTCAACGGAATTCAATGATTCAAAGTTCATGCTACTCTACAATCCATGATCTACAGGATGCATATCACAATTACAACAATTATTGAGATCGAATTCTAACCTCTTGGAGATGGCAGTGTTGGATTCGTGCATTCTAAGGTCTAAAATGCTGAAACAAATGATGATTGATTATGTAAAAGATGATTGGAATATGTCTTGTAGCTCCAGTATGCTTCAGTTCCAAGAATGCTCAAAATGCCATGGATGAACTTGATGATGACAGCTGCGATTTCTCAATGCTTTTGCCAATGTTTTGTACAACTGTTCCTCACAAGTGCCTGCAGAAGAGGGATCAAACAAGAACAAGCACAATGGATGATGAATTTCAATGGAAATGGTGAAAAAAGTGTGAAAAAGTTTGAAGAAAATTGAGAGAATTTTGGTGATTTTCTGTTAGATCTGAGAAATGAGATTGTGATTAGGAGAAACAGTTATGATTAGAGCCTTTATACCATATGCTAATCCAAATGTTAATCAAGATTAAGCAAATGTGATGTGAATTAGTGAAATGAAGTTTTAAGTGTTTTGGCCAAAATTCCCTTTTCACAATGCAGCCAACGTAACAGTAAAAGTGCAATTCAAACAAGTCCAATTTTGTGTTTATGATGTGTTGGAATTGGTTTGAAGTGCAAATGCCATGTATTTTTCAAAAACACATTTTTTCCCACCAAAATACAAAATGAACACTTGAAAAATGGACTTTTGCTATGATGATTTTTGATGAAATGTGATGATGCATCATGAAAGTACATGTCAAATGTGGTTTGCTCAAAAAAGAATCACCCAATTTGGCCTTTCCATTCAAAAGTTATGGCACTTTGAAATTCAACTTTCTTGGACAATGATCAATCCATAACTTGCCAACCACACATGAGAAATTCATGTTCTTGGACTTTTTGGAAAGGTGAGAGCAAGATCTACCATTTTCATGTTGACTAAAATTTCATTTGAAACATTTTTGGACACGTAATTTTGAGGAGAAAAACTTTCCATTTTTGGCAATTTTCAATTACAAGTCACTTTCTATTTTTGGAAATTTTTCATCTGACTTTATTTTCTTCATTCTTGATGTTTGAAATGTCAAATGAAACTTGTTTGGACATGAATGAAGTGTCTCTAACCCTCTCCCTCCTCCAAATCCATCAATTCAGGCACAGTTGACCACATTTGACTTTTCTGACTAATAGATGAATTTGGCTATGCACTGATCAAGTTGAGCTTCAAACTCCTGATGAAATGGCTCAAAGATGAAACCCTAGCTTCCAAAAGCTCAATATAACCATGTGATGATCCCCATATCCACTGAAAACCCCATCTCCTTCACAAGCCCTGATTGGCCTAATACAGATGATTCAACTGATTAGGGTTGACCAGTGGTCAAAACCCTAATCTCCAGGTATCTGATCAATCTCTTGAATCTCTGGGATGATGACAAAGCCATGATGATGATGATGTATCATTTCAACCAAAATGAAGCTCAATCTCCTCGAGAATCAAAAAACCCTAATTTGAATCACACATCCTCAGATGATTAATGATCAGTCCAATGAACCTTAGCTGGCATCTTAACCTCTTTATCTTCTGACCAAGACCTAGGAGGATGACTTGCTCAATGTAGCCACATGATATGCAATTATGCAATGCCTAATGACCTACAAAATGATATGCAATGCTCAAGCTAGTCCCAAGAGAGGAGGGCAAATTTTGAGGTGTTACAAAGTGCAGAAAGGACTTACTACTGAGGCGGTGGGAATTGCAGCATTAATTGCTGCATCATGCGCTGAATATCACCAATAGAAACCCCCTGCCGGAGCTGCTCCGCCACCATGTTATCAATCTGTGTCCCCTGACGAAATAGCTATGTTCCTTGTCGAGCTTGTTCTGCCTCAAACTGATCCATCCGCATTTGTCCGGCAACAGAGGATCCTTCACCATGCTGACGAGGTCCTCTCGGTTGAGGAGCCATACGCTCCTGAGCAGGTGCCTCTGCATCTCCCTCCTGACCTGCAACAATATCCTCATCATCCCCCTCATCGGGGTTGACAGCAACATACAACCAGTTTTCATCATTAGAAATATCAGTGCGGTTAGGATTAGGTAATTGTAAGAGAGTTCTATTTCAACTGAGCAATGCATAACCATGGGGGCTTATTTGCAACATCAGTTGTTGGCATAATGCCTTCAAATCCACTTTGCTCAAAGACTTAAGGGGTTCTTCTCCATCCATAGCGATTCGGCAACCGCAATGATCAGCAATTTGAGTAATTAAACCCCCAACAGAGATAGCACCCTTAGTAGCCTTACCCATGGCCGTCAAATGATCTGCGACAAATGCTGGAACATTAACAGGAACATCATAGATCATAACATGCAATAAATATAATTCCCTTTTTGTAACTACCCCCGTACTATCACCTCTACCAAACATAGTGTAAGCTAAGCCCTTATACGCATAACAGAAACAAGGATTTTGTATCCAGGATGCTTTAGCAATACGTGGGTCATAAACAGGTAAACCGATGATAGCAACCCAAAATACATGTCTTTCAAAATCAGAGGGTACCATGCCATGTCCGACTAATGGAAGTTTTAAACATTGCCCAAGTTCAATCAAAGATAAAGAATAATCTTCATTGTATAGGCGAAATGTCATGGTACCAAAATACTCTGTGGAGGACCCGTTCCATTGTATCTCCAAATTGAAATCCATGGTGCTTAGAAATTCTAAGGTTAAGCGCTCGTATGTCGGCACTTCATTAAACATAAAATTCAGAATTCCTCCCGTGTTATACAATTGGACAACATCATCAAAAATTCCCATAGCAAGCATAGTTTGATCACAGACATACCTGGTGGGCAACAATGTACGTTTACAAAGTACCCTATACCTCTTAACGTGTTCTTCTGCCTCAAACACAATCCCATGGGCATTGGGTTCTCGTCGTGCTCGCTGTCGAGGCTGAGATAGCTCTGCCACCGCTTTTCCTTTATTTGCTCTCTTTGGGGGCATTTTCGTCACCTACAAAAATGTTAGGAACAAAAACGAAAATTTAAAAAAAATAAATAAATAAACCGGTGGCTGTGTAGAGAATGATGAGGGGAATAACTTTTGTGAAGGGAGTTTGTGAATGGAGGGTTTTGTGATGGGCAAATTGAGGTTAGAAGTTGGATAACAATGGAGGTTTTTGTGTTTTGAGAGAGAAAGGGGGTTAGGGTTGCTGCAAAGTGAGAGTTATGAGTGAAAGAGAAAGTGGGAAGTGATATAATCCGTGTGGGGTCCACATCCCACCGGATTTTGAAATAAAAATTTTTCAAAAATTCTGGGGTCTGCACGGGCCGTGCCAACCTGCACGGCCGGCCGTGCAAAGCCACGGCTTTTTGTATGGAGCAGAATTCTGGAATTCTGCACGGGCCGTGTCCCACTGCACGGGCCGTGCCAGTCTGAAATTTTTGAAATTTTTTCCGTTTTCTTAATTCTCAATGCTTCTCCACTCCAACCTGAAATTGAAAACAGCAGACACCAAAAAAGAAACAAGATAACAAAACACAAAGTACTATAATATAGAAACAAAAGAAAAATGCGAAATTAAAATGTGTGGGTTGCCTCCCACAAAGCGTTTCGTTTAACGTCGCATGGCTCGACGGGAATCAAACTTCTCAAGTGAGACGAATGAGATCCACAATCCCGGTAACATCACCTTCATAGTAAGGTTTCAACCTCTGACCATTGACTTTGAAGATGTCTCCATTTGATTGATTTTTAACTTCGATGGCTCCATGTGGGAAGACTTTGTGTACAATGAATGGTCCAGACCATCGAGACTTCAGCTTTCCAGGAAATAGCTTCAACCTGGAATTAAACAGCAAAACCAATTGCCCTTCCCAAAATTCCTTTTTTTGAATCTTTTGATCATGCCATTTCTTTGTTGTTTCTTTATAAATTTTGGCATTCTCATAAGCTTGATTCCTGAATTCTTCTACCTCGTGGAGTTGAAGAATTCTGGATTCACCAGCTTTGAAAAGATCATAATTGAGGAATTTGGAGGCCCAGAATGCCCTATGCTCTAATTCAAGCGGAAGATGACAAGACTTACCATAAACTAACTGATAAGGGGACATACCTATTGGAGTTTTAAAAGCTGTTCTGTATGCCCATAGTGCGTCATTCAGCTTAATTGACCAATCCTTTCTGGAGGAACTGACAGTTTTCTCAAGGATCTGTTTGATTTGCCTATTCGACACTTCCACTTGTCCACTTGTCTGGGGGTGGTATGGGGTGGCGATTTTGTGCTTCACATTGTACTTTTTCAACAAATTCTCCATCAGCTTATTCAAGAAATGGGTGCCTTCGTCGCTAATCAATGCTCTAGGCACTCCAAACCTTGAGAAGATGTTGTTCTTTAAAAATGCTACCACTACCTTAGCATCGTTTGTGGGCAATGCCACTGCTTCAACCCATTTGGACACGTAGTCCACAGCCACCAGGATGTAATTCTTCCCGAATGATGGTGGGAAAGGACCCATAAAGTCTATCCCCCACACATCAAATAGTTCAACTTCCAGCATTCCCTTTTGAGGCATCTGATTCCTCCTAGAGATGTTTCCTGTTCTCTGACACCTATCACACTCTTTCACTACTCTCTGCGCATCCTTGAATAAAGTTGGCCAATACAATCCAGACTGAAGGACTTTTGCTGCAGTCCTATCTCCACTGAAATGTCCACCATACTCCGAACTGTGGCAAGCTTTTAGGATATCACTTTGTTCTTCTTCCGGGACACACCTCCGAACTAATCCGTCTACACCTCTCTTGTATAGGAATGGTTCGTCCCATAGGTAAAACCTGCAGTCATGCAAAATCTTTTTCTTTTTGTTATAATCAAAATCATCAGGAATAACATTACCTACCAAATAGTTTGCATAATCGGCAAACCACAGAATTCTCATCACAGCGAGGATTCGTTCATCAACAAATTCATCCTTGATGGGGTGTGTTTCCTCTGTTTCTGTTATCGGTGACATTCGGGATAGATGATCAGCTACGGTGTTTTCACATCCCTTTTTATCCCGAATTTCAAGATCAAATTCTTGTAACAACAATATCCATCGCAACAACCTTGGCTTTGACTCCTGTTTAGAAAAAAGATATTTCAAAGCAGCATGGTCAGTATAAACAATTACCTTCGTCCCTAATAAATATGACCTGAACTTGTCGAAGGCATATACAACTGCCAAGAGTTCTTTCTCTGTAGTTGCATAGTTCATCTGAGCGGGGTTCAGGACATGGCTTGCATAGTAAATTACATGCAGGAGTTTTTCTCTTCTCTGTCCCAGCACCGCTCCAACAGCTATATCACTTGCATCACACATGATCTCAAATGGTAGAGACCAATCAGGAGAAATAACAACAGGGGCCGTCACCAACTTGTTTTTCAGGGTTGTGAAGGCTTCCCCACACTTTTCATCAAAGATAAAAGGAGTGTCCTTCACCAACAAACTAGTTAACGGCTTCGCAATCTTGGAGAAATCTCTTATGAACCTGCGGTAAAATCCAGCATGTCCTAAGAAACTCCTTATTCCCTTCTCATTCACTGGTGGAGGTAAATTGGCAATAACCTCCACTTTGGCTTTATCCACTTCTATTCCTCGGTGTGAAATTTTGTGACCTAACACTATCCCTTCTCTAACCATGAAGTGACACTTCTCCCAATTTAAGATTAAATTGGTTTGTTGACATCTTTCTAGGACCAAAGACAGATTTATCAGACACTCCTCAAATGACGGCCCGAACACAGAGAAATCATCCATAAACACTTCCATGTTCTTCTCAAGCATGTCAGCAAAAATAGATGTCATACACCGTTGAAAGGTAGCTGGTGCATTACACAATCCAAAGGGCATTCTCCTATAAGCAAAAATACCATAAGGGCATGTGAATGCAGTCTTCTCTTGATCTTCAGGTGCTACAGCAATTTGGTTGTATCCAGAGTATCCATCTAAGAAGCAATAATAATCATGTTCGGCCAACCTTTCCAACATCTGATCAATGAAAGGTAAAGGAAAGTGATCCTTTCTAGTAGCTGTGTTCAATCTTCTGTAATCTATGCACACTCTCCACCCAGTAATTGTTCTTGTTGGGATTAACTCATCCTTCTCATTTTTTATCACAGTAGTTCCACCTTTCTTTGGTACCACATGAACGGGACTCACCCAAGCGCTATCAAAAATTGGGTAGATCAATCCTGCATCTAGGAGTTTGACAACTTCTTCACGAACAACTTCCTTCATGGCTGGGTTAAGTCTCCGCTGAGGTTGTACAACCGGTTTCTGATCATCCTCCATTAAGATTTTGTGCATGCAAATAGTAGGACTAATACCCTTCAAGTCCTCAATCGACCATCCAATTGCACCCTTGTACCTTTTTAGAACCTGTATCAATTTTTCTTCTTGGACTTCTTTTAGAGATGAGTTGATAATAGCTGGACACTTCTCCTCTGAATCAAGAAAAATGTATTTCAAATTGTCAGGTAGCTGCTTTAACTCTTTCTTTTTCTTCACTTCTTTACTCTTTTCTGATGCTGGTGATTCTCTCAAGTCTTCCCACCGGTGTGGTTTAGATCTTGGCCATTGAGGTTGCACTTCCATCATATCCAACACTTCCAACTCTTTTTCATCCATCCCTTCTTCTTTTTCACAAATGGACAAACTCAACACTCTCTCAAGAGGTAATTCTGGCACATTCCAACTCACTGCTTTGATGAACACTGTATCTAACACCTCAACATTCTTACTTGTACCTACGTCTTCTTTGAATTTCATAGATTCTCTAACATTGATTTTCAGCACTTCATCATAAACTTTGAGTGTCATAGTACCTTCTTCCATATCTATCATCACCCGTCCTGTTTCTAGGAAAGGTCTTCCCAGAATTATAGGAATCTCTTCATCTTCAGGCATGTCTAGTACAACAAAATCCACAGGAAAAACAAACTTATCAATTCTAACCAGAACGTCAGTTGCAATCCCATGTGGTTTTTTCATGGAATTATCCGCGAACTGCAATGTCATTCTCGTATCTTTGACTGAATTGATACCCAACTTCTTGTAGATTGAGAGCGGCATGAGACTCACTCCTGCACCAAGGTCGATGAGTGCCTTATTAAATGTTCTATCCCCTATTGCACAAGGAATAGTCACTGCACCTTTGTCTTTCTTTTTCAATGGAATTTTTAGACCTTGTAAAATAGCACTACACCTCTCGGTCAGGATAATTGGTTCAGTTTCAATGGACCGCTTCTTTGAGATAATGTCTTTCATGAACTTAGCATAAATCGGCATTTGTTCTAAAGCTTCAGAAAATGGGATGTTGATTTCTAACTTTCTGAACAATTCTAAATTTTTTTCAAAGTTCTTCTCATTAGCATCTTTCTTCTTTGCTCTAGCAGGATAGGGGAGAATAACCTTGGGTATTGGATCCTTCGATTTTTCTTTCTCCACCACCGGTGTTGTTACCTCTTCATTCTTTTTCTTATTTTCACAAATCTCCAACTCCACTTCTAATAATTCTTCCTCAACTACCTCTTTCTCAGCTTCTTCAATAACTTTTCCTCTCCTTGTTACAACGGCCTTAACACCTTGATTGTCTCTGGGGTTGATTATAGTAGAACTGGGTAGACCACCCGGTGCTTGCGCATTTGCCAATTATTGTGCAATTTGACCCATTTGGACTTCCAGATTTTTGATAGAAGCTGTCGTATTCTTATGATTATTCCTTGTCTCGTCTTGAAATTGAATGTTGTGAGCTGCCATCTTCTCAATGGCTATTTCCCAATCTGCTTTCTTTGGAACATGTTGCTGTTGTTGCTGATATTGATTAGGATACTGGCTCTGGCCTTGCTGCTGCACGTTCCCTTTCTGATCTCTCCATGCAAAGTTTGGATGGTTCTTCCACCCCGGATTATAAGTGTTGGAGTAGGGATTGTTTTGCTTCAAAAATTTGATCTCTTCTATCTGTTGAGGTGTTGCAAAACAATGAACCGTGTTATGGGGTCCATTACATATTTCACAAGCATCATTTGGTGTTTGTTGCACCTGAGCCACCTTCTGAGCATTTATATTCAATGCTTTTAGCCTTTTTTCCATTTCTGCAGCTACAGCGTCTTCAATTTTTACCTGCTTATTTGTCTCAAGCTTCAAATCAATCAGTGCAGTTTTGCTCGAGACCCTATCATACAAATCCAGATGCTCATTTGAAGCAATAACCTCAATTATCTTCTTCATGCCAGTGGCTGTTGAAAAGTTGGCTGAGCCACCAGCTGTTGAGTCGAGAATTTGTCTTGTCTGAATTCGCAAACCATTAACAAACATTTGCATTTGTTCTGTTTCGTCCATGTTATGAGTAGGACAAGCCACTAAGATCCGTTTGAATCTTTTGTAAGCATCTCCTAGTGACTCACCCTCCTTTTGCTTAAAATTCAGGATCTCGTATCTCTTCCTCAATGCGACAGATGCGGGAAAGTATTCTTGCAAGAACGCTCTTTCCATCTCTTCCCATGTGGTGATGCTACGAGTTGGTAGAGAGTAAAACCACTCTTCTGCTTCATCAGCAAGAGTAAAAGGAAACATGCGAAGTCTTATTGCTTCTTCGCTATGTCCAGGCATCTTGAGAGTAGTGCACATGGTGAGGAATCGTTGGAGATGCTTATTTGCATCTTCATTCACTCTTCCAGCAAAGGACTTCCTTTCTAGTTGATTAATCGTGCTGGGATGTAGCTGAAACTGCTCAACATTCACCGGTTGGTTCACAATTATCATACGCCCACCCGGATTGTTATTACCCCCATAATCACCAAGAAGTCTTTCAGGTCGTGGTGGATCGTCAGCCATGACTTCCTGAATTGATTCTGTTTCTGAATCCGAATTTGACTTTTCTGTGTGCACGGAAACAGTTTCCTCTTCCTCTTGATCTGGTCTCTCCAGTTTTTCTCGCTTAGCTTTTCTCAATCGAGCACGGAGAGTTCTTTCTGGTTCTGCGTCAAAAGAAAAATCCGCTGAGGCCTTACCTCGCATAAACAAGTTAGACAAAATTAGTAATGATAAAATCTAATAAATAATACAATTTTAATTGCTTGGCAATAAAATTTCAATTGATAATTGATCAATTTCGTATTTTTGGCAATCCCCGGCAACGGCGCCAAAAACTTGATCGGGAAAATAGCAAGTGTACTATGTTACCGATGTAGTTTTAATGGAATTTATCCCACAAGTATCGAATCACAAGGATTGCGTTAGAAATACGAAATAATGACGATTATCAGTTGAACAAAAGTATTTAGTTGAATTTGTTTAGAATAACTTGTGCACAAGAACGAATTTAGAATTTAAAATTGACTTTCTATGAATTAAACAAGTGTTAAGGATTGGTGTATAATGTGTAGGGTAAGTGATTTCTTTAGATAAATTCAACAGGTTCATATGCATCCATCACTGATTCTCAAGTTTACTTTTCCCTAATTCCTTAGTGAAAAAGACTTTAATCTCTACCCTAATCTTTACTTCCGTTCAAATTAGTGTGAAGATTAAACAATTGGTTATCAAGAACTATTCTAGTTATTGTGAAGAAACCTTATACCTAAGTGAGATCTTCACAATATTATCATTCACCAAACCTTTAACGTTACTTTCCCGCTTTTTACGTTAAATAAACTCATCCCTATGTTCCCAATGGCATAAGCAAACAAATGATTAAATGATAAAATTGATGCAAAAATATTCAAATGTTGAATTCAAAACAAAGAGATCAATATTCTTAAACCCTAACACATCATTGACACCTCCCTAACATTGGAGGATTTAGCCTCTCATATTGTAGAAAATAGACATGTTCAAGAAATTAGACATTACAATGAGTTTTCAAACGATGATCTTCAATGGTTGGTCACCTTGAATCTCCCCGTCGTGATTTCTCTTGTTTCTTCAATCTTCTTCAGTGTAATCTTCTTTCCCAATTTTGCAAAAAATCCTTTTCTCCTTCTCTTTCCTCAGTTTAAATAGTCTAGGTAAAATCCCCAAACCAAAATACCAACAATGCCCCTCCAGATCCAAAAAGCATAAGAAAACACAAAATATGGAATTCTGTTCGCGCACTCTGCACGGGCCGTGCCAATCCTGCACAGGCCGTGCAGCTCCCAGATTTTCTTCAAAAATAATTCTGCTTCAGACCTTATTGCACGGGCCATGTCAACCTGCACGGCCGGCCGTGCAAACTCCCTGTTTTTTGTATGGGAGGGGAGCATCCATCCTGCACGGGCCGTGTCCTGCTGCACAGGTCGTGCGGGTCTTCATGCCTTTGTATTTTCCAGTCCTTTTTTATGTCTTCTCTCCTTTGGCACGTCCGTTGCCTCTTTGCTCAAGCTGCACATACACAAGTCTACCTAAAACAAGCATCACGCATAGAGAACTCAAATTAAAAAGATAATAACACCAAAACAACTCACTTTACTACCTAACATTGCAACTAACACACTAATCAACGAAAAACAAAACAATGCGAAAAAAAACATAAACATACCATAACATTGTTACCGAATTGATCGACTTATCAACAAAAACAAGACTAAAATCTAATAGAAATGGTGACCGATCACATACGACGATCTTCATGCGTGAATAGCCAGGAGGAAATAAGGGCGGTAGATGATAATAAAAAAAGGCATCGCGTTTGGACGGGCAGAATGGATGAGCGAAAGGTTCCATGGAGTGAGGAATACCCCGAGTCTCATGTAAGACAACTAAATGCACCTCGAGGTGCTGCCGAGGAACTGAGGGACCTTCTCGAGCACATGATAGGCAATTGAGAGATAGAGCTAACCTATTTGTTATGGGGAATCAATGCTCCAGGCCGAAAAGAATAGAGCTTACCTCTGACACCAGGCAATTGAGAGATAGAGTTAACCTATTTGTTATGAGGAATCAATGCTCCGGGCCGAAAAGAATAGAGCTTAATAGGCCGACTTCCTCTCTAGCGGCCACTTACCCACGCTACACTCCCACTCCAAGCTACGCATGCTGAGCAAGATGCATTACAATTTCCTCTTTTGTGGATGCACCGGAATATTCTCCAGGACAAAAAGATAAATACTTTTATGGCGGGCTTTCTCTCGTAAAGCCAAAGACAGCCCAAGACAAGGGGGGAGGGGACATAATCAATAGAACCTGGGCCCATTCCTAACCTGTTTTGAAAAGGTTCACTCATGCTGGAGGGAGCATCCCCACTTAGTGATCGGTCCGTTAGTTTGCGCAAATCCGAATAAGTTATCATGGACGAGCCACATGCAGGGAAACTTGCACGTGTGGTTCTGGCCGGGATTTCCTGAGGTATCTAATAACCTTGCTTCTGCTCGCCGTTGGCGCACCTCTCCTAACTATTGCCCATTTATTCCGGAATAATCTTTTTAGGAGGGATAATTTTACATATTTCTGCCAAATCCTTCTATTATTAAGTACGACTGGTACCATTTCGATGTGTTTCGATTCTTCCGAACAAGAGAGGTTTGATGCTTTTGAATTCATTATATTAATTCCACTTCCTACTCACAGTATGCTCTTTATGATCTCGACTCATGATTCAATTGCCATGTATTTAGCTATTGAGCCTCAAAGTTTATGTTTTTATGTGATTGCAGCATCAAAAAGAAAGTCTAAATTTTCCACGGAAGGATGACATGTGGGGTTCACTGGAAGGGAGAGTGGCAAGAATTCATTTTTGCAATGTAATGGAACTCAAAGCTTGTTTCATAGGTTGTACTCGTACTCACCGACTACACGGACTATATACCAAGTCATGAGCGACAGCGAAGCCAAGCCGCCAACCAAGCCAATGCGCCATCCCTATCCCTTCCCGATGAAGCTTCCTTTGATTTTTATGAATGAGGGAGGAAGGTGCATGCAAGAGAAAAGAAAGCCCCTATTTGAGCACGAGCTCTAGTACATTGACCTCTCGCAGACCTGAAAGTCAAGTTTTTGGCTATTGATAAATCAAATAATAGAGACGTAGAAAGTCATATAGATTCTAAATAAGGGAGGAACTCGACCTCGCCCAGTCGGCCAGGAATGATGACCAATTGCTTGAACCTCGGGTGAGGACATGGAGGAAGATGGGCCAGCCAGAGCCGCAGGCAGATGATAAATAATAAGACTAAAACTTTAAAAGATGTTGGGTGAAGGTGAATCGCCTTCAAATAGAGGATTCACAATGACTTTGACTCATACTCCCTTCCTAAAAGACAAAGGAGTAGCGAGGTTCGCTAGCCGACCTTGCCTGAAAGTACTTTTCTCTGACGCTTAAGGGGTAAAGAATAACTTCGTTGAAACTAATGCTTTTTCCCTTGTTGGCTTTCCACCATTCAAAGTTGGTTACTTCCTACGCTATTCGCTGACATTGAACTATTCTCTCGACATTCTTCTTCATTCAGATACTATTAAAATATTTGAAGGAGCTGGTTGGTGATGCTCTTCCCATGGTTTACCACCGATGAGAAGTATTCTGCATGCCATCGACCTAGTACCTGGTGCTAGTTTCCCAAACATGCCTGCTTATCGAATGCTACCTGCCTTTTAAATTAAGCCCTTTGCACTAACATCATTCAGTTCCCAGGCCCCTATCATCCGGGGATTCTATTTTCATACGCAATATTTCAACACTTGATTCAATGGTGTCAAGCTCCTTCTGCTTTGATGCTTTTCTTAGCGCTACTACTCCTATGATATTTATATATTAAGTGCATGGCTGCGGGCAGGAGGTAACAAGAAAAAAAGGTCTTTTTTCACTAACTAAAATCCCTCTTTGGATGAACATTTCATGGGATTCTTCTAATACTTACTGAGAACTAGTACACCACCTTTTATTCTTAGCCACAGAGAGCCCTCGTCACTAATTTATGGTGATTATGTATTGGCTTAGCCACACCGGTCAAGGGCCATTAGGAGACTACTAAGGAGAAAGTCTTCAGCAAAAGACTCACAAAGGGATATTGACAAGGCCAAAAACAAAATTCGGATTCGGGTGCTCTTGCCGAGGAAGAATGGAATGATTCTTGCCATTTTTTCTTCCCTTATGCCGATGTTGACTCTGATCGCCTTGAATATTATCCTTTCCTTAGGAATATCAGGAAAGATCATATCCATGAAGACTATGGGTTAGATGTCAGGATATTTAGTTGAACCCGCCCTAGTCTTTAACCTGGGAATAAAATATTTAAAAAAGATCCTCCCGGAAAAGCTTGAACGTGTCGAGCAAAAGTCTTTCCAAAGCCAAGTATGGTTAAGCTTCTTGTCCCACCTCCTAATGGAAACTCGGTCTTTTTGTCCGACATGCCTAGAGAGCCTCTGACTACATTTCATGCCAGATCCTTGCTTGGGTTATCCTTTCTCATTTTTTCTAAGCTAGTTCACCTTATTTTTTTGGAAGACTCGGCTTGTCCATTAGCCTGAGCAAAGGTGTTGAGTGAATCATTTAAAAAAAACTACATATATATATTAGCAAACTCTTTTACTTTATCACCTGTGAAGACTCTACCTTGATCGGCAACCGAGGAAAAGGAATTTGAAGCTACTTAGCTACACGTCAAAGGTATTCTTCAATATCCTGATCTCGAAATTGTATAAGATAAAGAAGCTCTTCGTCGAATTAAAACAAGGGACTTTGAAAAAGGTATCATCAGGAAGAACGCCAGACAACATGATTCGAGGAAAAAAGGCTCTCGTCAATATCGTGGGAACCCGAATTCAAAAGAGAAAGCTCAGTGCAGCTACACACCTACAAGCTTCGGTAGCTGAAGAAGAGTTGTTCTCGCAGGGAAAAGAAAGACGATTTACCAAGGGTATCCCTAAGTAAAGATGTTGAAGTCCAAGGTGTCGAAATTACACAGGAAAGCCCACTATCTTATTCTTACTAACCCAACATCCTAAAGGACCTTAGAGTTTGCAAGGTCACCAACAATGGTGTGAGGGAGCCACAAACAAATGCTGCCCTATTCTTTCACAAGAAAGACTTATATTGAAGATCCAGTCTCTTTTCGTTGTAGGAAACCAAATAGCAAAGACAGAGCTGACAGTTTTTCCTCAATCAGAAATTGCCTAAGAAAACAGCCCCCATGTTTATTTTGCCTCATATGAAACACAAATTCTAACATTAAAATGCTTTACAAAGTTAGGCCATAAATACGCGAAAGCAAGGCGAGGCTTTAACTACTTTTAATCTGCCTATCTTTATAAGTTCGAGCTTGAGTTTGACTCCTTTCCTTAAATCTTAGTTTCTCTTTATTTCTACCTTTTTAGGTATTTTCTATCTTCTTTGTCAGCAATTCAAGGAATTGGATTTCTTTCATGCCTGACTTTCAAAGGTTGGGTTCTCTCTGGGCGGTCGAGCCCTATCCTTTGCTCTAAGAGAGTTGGGCTGCTCAGCAGGCTTGCCTTGACTGTAGACTTTACTTTACGAGCGTTGCTCACATACCAAAACCATATGATGCCTCTAAGTGAGGGGACATCAGGCTCTGATTCTCCGACATCTCAGTCGGACTCCCCATGCCTCCTCGGAAACGGATTCGGACGGATCTCCACCATAATCCGTCTCGTCCCCTGGGAGCGTCACCGCTGTGGAGGTAGAAAGTCACACGCGGGATGATCCTAACTCTAATTTGTTTTCGGAGGAACACTTAGACCGATTGCGACAGGATAACCGACGCCGTCTGCAAGAGAACGCCAACCTCCTTAAACAAGCGGAGGTTGGGCTTCAACGGCAAGAGGTTTAATATCATAAAAGCATGTGACGCCCATAGAGATGAAGCAACGCGCATCCAAAAATAAGAACTCTTACAGTCAACTGTAGAGTTCATTCAAAGCAACCTCCACCTATTTAAGGAGTAGCGGCGTGGCGCTGTTGGGTGCTTCTGATCAATAGAACAAGAAAAGGAGGAAAAAACTGAACGATGTTAGGGCTTAATCTTGTTGTACGTCGGAAGTCGGGGTCCGCCCGGTCCAGCCCCAATCTTACATCTATCTCTATATACGAATATAGAAACGACCTTCCAAATCCAGGAGTGAGGTGGAAGAAGACTTGGGAACAGGGGTTAGCTTCTTTCCCTCTCCTTATGGTCGAGTATTTATCTAAACCTCTCGCTTACTTGTACTACCTCTATTCGCATTCAACGATTGGGAAAAGACAGTCTTTCTCCTTTGGACCGGTTGTTATGATCGTTGCCTTCGCTTTCGCTTTTTCTCCATAAAAGAGGAAGAAGTCTCATTGGTAAGGGGATTATGAACTAAACTATACGTGTAATCAAAGGCTAAGCCCTTGTCACTCTACTTTTGGAGACTGTGACCCTGCGGATGCTTCTTTTTTATCTTATTTTTGCTTGCGGGCCACATCACGGATCCTTGGGTGGAATAGGCACCTTGACCATCCTTGACTTCTCTGGTAAGTTAGGCATCTTTCCATACATAGCCAAGTACGGATTTGGTGGGGGAAGAATAAGTAGGCAGAGAGTCGTGAATGTGCAAGCAAAAAGAGAGCATTCACCGACTTACTTACGGAATCTCAAATCGATTTCTTTGTGTTAAGCATATAGCATTCGTTTGTTTAGAATGTGCTTTGAAAAGATTATGAGATGGATGATTTCTGATTATTATTTATTACTAAGAAAATTAGTCAAGTTCAAGTGTGTCATCTTTCTATACGAAAAATAGAAAGAGATAGAGAGAGCGAGAGAATGAAGTGAAAAAGCTTACCATTTCTCTACTTTTGATTCACTTGCAGCATCTAGCCCTTGAAAGCAATTACCATGTCTTAGAAGGAAAGTCATAGGATTCACTGTCAATTCCTTTTGTGGACATCTGAGGAGAGGGGGAAAGCCTTCGCGCCAGCGAGTCAAGTAGATGCGACACATTGCATATGTATTATTGATATCCCGAAAGCCAGTGCCAGTTGCTCCTACTGCTATTGGCTAAAGACAATATATCCGCTGCAAACCAAGGGACAACCCTCTTTGTCCACCTGTGAACCTTCTTCTACATGGATGTCAGTTGCTTTAAAGTAAGAAAAGGAGGTAAGAAAAGCAAAAAGGCAAGGGCATGCGATGCCTACTATTTCTATATGTCATTTGCTTGCTTTAGGGCTAGGCTAAGCCTTTAGCTGCAGTTACGAAGAGCTCTTATTCACTCACCAGAAAGACCTGTTATTGCAAGAATAGGATTATCTTACCTTAGCCAGCTGAGAAGCTAATTTCCTATTGAGGAAGTAGTTCCATTAGTTGGAAATTTCATTTCATCTGGACATGAAATCGAAAGTTATATTTCTCGATGCATACTCATATTGTCGATGTGCCACAAGCTCAAGTCCCACAGCAGATTCTAGCACAACCGAGTCTGATTAACTGAATTCACCACCACCGCTTACGGCTATTTGAACAACAGTTATTTCAGTTATTCCCACATAAAATTAAATTGCAAAGAGAACAACGACAACAAATATGGCAACAACAGGATGATAAACCTTCTTCCCTTAACCAGGTCTCAGTTAAGTTCCTATAATTTATGTGCAGGCGAAGGTTAAGTCTGGAAGCAAGAATGATTATTACTCCATAAAGGTAGTGAGTTACCTACTAGTCGTAGGGCAGGAAAAGCTATTACACAAACAAGCCAATTTTGCCAGGCTGAAGTAATGCTTATATAATCTGCTATTTCAACATCATCATATTTACCTTTAAAGAATGGAGCTTCCTAAGACTAGGTGAACAAGGTCTTTTTGTAAGAAGCATGTTGATAAAGCAGAAATGACACACACACACACCGACTAAAGTATTTACAAATAATCTCGGCACCTTACGGCCATGTGCCTAAGATCCCCTGAGTGCTCTAAGGATTAAAGTCCAAATCCTATAGGAATTGAAATACCACACTCAGATCGATGAATCTATCAGGTTTCTTTCTCCTCCTCTAGGATTCATTAATAGAACTTAAATGCAAGAATAAGCACATAGACCATAGGTATGGAAGAATAAAAATTCATTCATGTGCTTATATTTCTAATTTTTCCTAGGAGAACAAGTTGGGTTACCGTAAAGTAAAATATAACTAACTATGCTCTAGTTTTTTCCTTGCCAAGGCCTTTTGACACGGGATCAGCCAGATCTCATTTGGACTCCACATACTTACTAGAAATTTTGTCAAGATCCTTCTCACATACATCAGACACACTGGTATGGATTACCTATTAGTTGCCTAGCTGTACTATCTCAGCATGGCAACCGTAAAAATTAATTGTCTAGACCGACAACAATTGCTCCATATTGGTACTTCTACCAAGATATTCCTAAGCCGCTCTACTTCTCTTCAAGCAGGGGTATATGAAATAAACTTGTTTTCCATGAAGGAATGAGTTATGCCTGTGATTTCGATGAAATTGCTCCTCTACCTAATATAATTGATAGTTTAAGTTTACTATTAGAAGTTTTCCAAAGTCTAAAATTGAGGGCTTGGTCCCGAGCATCTACCATTATACCCATAATGATTGAACCACTTAATAGGACCTTTTTGGCTTGGCTATTCTGGATGGGCCTTCTTCTATTCGTACCTGCTTCCGTTTTTGCCCCCGCCATTAAAGCTTTCTGGTCCAGGCCTCAGGCACAGACCTGAAACTTAACCGATACGCACAACTAAATTAAGCACAAAAGTAACATCCATCCATATATATGGGAATAACCCCTGTTCGTAAACCCAGTTGTCTTAGGTTGTATGAGTCTTCCTTAAACGAGTGAAACGCTCTAAAGAGTAGCCTACGAGAGTTAGTTATATCTTTTCTATCTTCTTAATAACAAGCATAGAAGCATGAAAGCTAGCCACCCCGATTCCTTCTTACTTCACTCTAGGCAGTGTCCATACGTTCCAACGTGGTGCAAGAGAAAGAAAGTCTTATTAAAAAGTATTCCCTTTCATGATAAAAGTTGGTGGTGGAATTCTTCGAAGTCTTTCCGCTGTTTTGGGAGAGCACAAAAGCTGATTGATTAGGAAAGAGCTGCTAAGAGGGATGACTCGCCCTTAGCCCTTGTCTAAAACCTAGCAAACAGACCATTGTAAACCAGGTGAACTAGAGCGAACAAGAGAAGCAAGCAAATAGAGGTCTCTCATCCAATCCACCTCTAACAGTGAAAGTAAGATATTTTGATCTTTGATCCGCCAATTCAGGAGCAATTGAAGCGAATACTAAGAATGCAAGGAAGGGTTCCCCCAGTAAAGGCCACAACTGAAACCTCCGTTGACATCAGGTCCTCCTAAAGATTTTCCAGAACTCCATATCATTTTCAGCGGTAACACATTGACTGCAGATCCGTTATCTACCAATATCCGTGGTACGGGCTTCCCGTTCAAGTGAGCTTTGACGTACATAGGCTTGATGTCTTGGGTCATATGGGGATAGGCTTTGTCTAACACGACCTTTTTTGGCTCCCCGGGCTTTGACTGTATGGTCACCTGGCAGGTAACCTCTGGCTCTCCAGCAACTTTCGGAATCGGTACCTTCTGGGCTCGTTGAGCAAGAAGAGCCTTTAATCTATTCGAGATAAAGCCTTCCGGGTTTACTGTGACTTTCATCTCTTCATCCCTCTGGGTCCTCTTCTGATCTTTCTTCAATCATCTCCTCAGGGTCTTCCCTGTGGGGCTATACCGTTTGGGCCCACCTTTTATACCATTAATAAAATAGCGTATCTAACGAGTCTATCCGTCTAAGTCTCAAAGGAGTCGGGTACAAACCTATGTCCTTACCTTGCTGGCATTTCGTACCCGGGGCAAGCTCCATTTCAGCCAATGCCAGTCTTAGTTCTTCTCCGGAGGTTTAACGTAGATTGGTTACCCGGGGAACCTCTAGTCTCTATCCCTGTACAAGTATAGGGTCTTTCAGGATTTATGTACTATATTTGCATATTACCAGTTGCCTTCCCGGACTTCGGATTCGTTCAAAGAGAAATAATGGTTCTTACTATTTCTTTCTCCCTCTCACCACGTGAAAGCTATAAAAGTACCATATTTTCCTTTCACAATGCTAATGATAGGAAAGAAAAGTCTCCTCTTTGTGTTCACGCCCCACAGTCTAATAAATGTCTCAAAGAGTGGACTAAAAGATCTTACATTCCCCTAATAGCTCCTTTTATCAAAGAGGGCATTCTTTTTCCTTCCTTTCGGGAGTCTGGTATGCCTTGGATCTTGATATCTGGTATTTGAGACCGGGGGAAAGCAGAAGGAGTTGGCAACAACAACGGACTTGATTGAATATACCGTGTACCAATTGTTTCGCCTAACCCTTATGTACTAACATACGAGACCTCTATTCGACGAGGAGTATCGGGTTTTGCAAGTTCTACGACTCCTATCGCCGCTGCCATAGACCAAGGTTTGAACAAGTCCAGTGGTGAAGGATGCCCGCGAGGGTCTCGACCATTCTCAAACTAACTTCTCAGAATGACCGCTAAAAAAACTATTATATATCATATCAGTCACATGTCTGAACCAGAGCTAGGGTTTCACCCAGGAGTGTTCACGAAAGACCAACACACTTCGGGTATGCTGTAACTTGCTCGAGACAATGGGAAATTAGTCTCATAGTTGCCTGTTCAAATTCCCGATCATTAGTAAGGCAAGCGGTAGGCAAAGAGGTCGAAAACGCGTCTGGCAGCTACGGGTTCCTCTTTTGTTTATGGGTGAATCTTCCATTCTCCGCGCCCGTTCTATCTGTGTTGATATGTCTTTCCTTTCTTATTAGTATAGTGTAGTGAGGGTGCACTCGTGGTAGAAGGCAAGTGGATTTAGCTTCTTTCTAAGAGCCAGAGACCCAAGGCCGTCTAGTCTCTTTCTGGGCTGACCCTCTTGACTCATGATTGTCAAAGATCATGTCATGTCGAGTGCGAGCTAGGGCTGAAGGCCCAAGGCTGTTGGTTTTGGAATAAGATTAAACTTGTCCATAAGATATGTCCTTTCCAG